>NW_022436984.1:11998171-11998531 GCF_009761245.1 Sapajus apella | reverse complement strand
CAATTCTCCTGCCTCAGCCTCCTGAGTAGCTGGGATTACAGGCACGTGCCACCATGCCTAGCTGAATTTTTGTATTTTTAGTAGAGACGGGGTTTCACCATGTTGACCAGGATGGTCTCAATCTCTTGACCTCGTGATCCACCCGCCTCGGCCTCCCAAAGTGCTGGGATTAGAGGCGTGAGCCACCGCGCCCGGCTAATTACTCACTTTGTAAAGGAATTTCACTTTTGAAGACATTCACAATAGGAAACTTTTTTGTTAAAATGCCTCTCTCACATTTATTATAATTGGCTGATTTATAGATTTAAGTCATGTGCAGCTACTCAGGAGGCTGAGGCAGGAGAATTGCCTGAACCCAGG
>NW_022436984.1:11977845-11998071 GCF_009761245.1 Sapajus apella | reverse complement strand
GCCTGGCCGGAATTATATTTTTAAAGTAATTTCATTTCAAATATGGGTGAGGAGCAAATTATATTACAGGTCAGTCTTTTGAGACATCTTCATAGATATAATTTGTAAAGCTGACATGTTTTGTTTCATGTGCTTCTTTTTCCTAAGTCAGAGAAAGAGAAGCTTTATTTAGATCAACAAACATCTAGGCAGGCAATATTCTAGATGCTGAAGACACAAAAATGAATGAGATACAGTTTAGTCCAATCCTGTGCAATGAGGTAGCCACTTTTATGTGGCTATAGATCACTTAAAAGTGTGCCTAGCATGATTCAGACATTGAATTTTAAATTTTATTTTATTTTGATGCATTTAAATTTAAATAGCCACATGTGACCTAGGTCTACTATATTAGACAACACAGGTCTAAGCCTAACCCAGTAGCTGACTTGTGGTTACCAAAGAAAAGATGCATAGGTAAAAAGGCTTTTTTTTCCTGCTTTAAAATAAAAGTGGCTGATATGGTTTGGGGTGTCCCCACCCAATTCTCAACTTGAATTGTATCTCCCAGAATCCAGAATTCCCACATTATAGGAGGGACTCAGGGAAAGGTAAATGAATCATGGGGGCCAGTTTTCCCTGGTGCTATTCTCTTTCTCTTTCTCTCTCGCTCTTTTTTATTTTTATTTTTTATTTTGAGACAGAGTCTCACTGTTGCCTAGTCTGAAGTGCAATGGTGTGATCCTGGCTCACTGCAACCTTGTAACCTCTGCCTCCTGTATTTAAGCCATTCTCCTGCCTCAGTCTCCCAAGTAGCTGGGATTACAGGCTTGGGCCACCATGCCCAGCTAATTTTGTATTTTTAGCTGAGATAGGGTTTCACTATATTAGCCAGGATGGTTTTGAACTCCCGACTTCAGGTGATCTGCCTCCCTCGGCCTCCCAAAATGCTGGGACTACAGGCATGAGCCACTGCTCCTGGCCCTGTGCTATTCTCACGATAGTGACTAAGTGTCTCAAGATCTGATGGGTTTATAAGGGGTTTCCACTTTTGCTTCTTCCTCATTTTCCCTTGCCATCACCATGTAAGAAGTGCCTTTCACCTCCCACTGTGATTCTGAGGCCTCCCCAGCCATGTGGAACTGTAAGTCCAATTAAACCTCTTTTTCTTCCCAGTCTCGGGTATGTCTTTATTAGCAGCGTGAAAACGGACTAATACAGTGACCTATTAATTTTCTGGATTTTGGGGTGAGGATGAGGAAAGTGCTGCAATAGTTTCAGAAAGTAAATAGCAACAAGGAAAACAATGATACAATTCTGTTTAAAATATGTCCTATTAATTCAAATGTTCCCTAACATATTCAGAATGCAAAGACATTGCCTGCTTCAGAAAGCTGAAGACAGCGAGGGTGAAAAAACCGAGGTCTTACAAACCTACTTCATGTGTTATCTTTAGCATCCATTGTCCTTTTTATAGTAGGCTCAGTATCAAAGATCAGGAAAGGATGAGTGAGTTAGTAAACTTGCTTACAAAGGAAATTTCTTTGATGGGGTGAGATGGGCCATTCCCAAGATATTCTTAATTTGCTCACATTAAAAGAGACAGAAGAGTTGGAAGCTTAGAATTGAATTATTTTTCTTTAGGAGAAACAAAACAATAGAATATTCTGTGAAATAATTGGGAATGGTCAATAGCACTTAATATCTTTTTGTTAAGTATGAGCAATTACTTGTTAATTTAATCCATATGCAAGGTGAGTTTTGTTTGGCAAATTCTGTTCACTCTCAACTGTGGACAGAAATACTATCACTTTGTTTTTTACCAAATTATAATGTATTAAAATTATTTTTAAGTGTCTAAAGCACTATCAAGTCACGCAAGTCAGAGGGAAAGTGAAAATACTTCAAATAGTATTTCTAAGACTAAGGTCAAATGGCTATAACCAATAACAAGTACCTGAATTTTACCTGTCATTTTCTGATATGTGAGTGAGCACTTCTAAGGTTAATCTTTTATTTTTGCAGATTTATCATAATTTTTTTTAAAGAGGTCAAACACTGTGGCAGCTGGATTCCCAGAGCAGCTGTGCATGACAGCTCCTGATAGAATAGACCACTGTGGTTACACTTGACTACATCTTGAGCTAATAGTGCTCTAGGCATTTCCTGCAGAATGCATCCTCCTGGAACTGCGGCTTCTTTTGACCATAACTAAGCAAATAAAAGTTAAATTAAAGGGGGTAGTTTCAGCCACAGCGCCACAGTGCTCTTTCACGCGATCTCTATCAAACAAGGGGCATTGTCAGAAATAGTGTACTCTGGATTTAACAAAACTTCACAGAAACGGATTTGTCTCTGAATAGCTGGATTTCATGTTAGACATGTTGTCTTAATCATAACACACCTCTGTGGTTGTAATCCTTTGGAAGTATGACTCACAGTAAGATGTGCATGAAGGTTTTACTGGACTTTTATAGGAGTTGAGGCAGGAAACAAAAGTTTGCATATTCAATGAAATGGCAGCAATATTGGAAATTGAGTTTGGGTATGAAAAACTTGTAATTTGCAACTTTAGTTATTCAAATAATGTATCCATCAGAAAATGGTGACACTTTTCATATCATTTCTGGGCTTTTTCTACAGAAATCAAATTTAAATTTAAGGCTAGGCGCAGTGGCTCATGCCTGTAATCCCAGTGCTTTGGGATGCTGAGGCGGACAGATTGCATGAGGCCAGGAGTTTACAACCAGTCTGGCCGACATGGTGAAACTCCATTTCTACTAAAAGTACAAAAATTAGCTGGGAGTGGTGGCACACACCAGCAATCCCAGCTACCCAGGAGGCTGAGGCCAAGAATCAGAAGGTGGAGGTTGCAGTGAGCCTAGATCATGCCACTGCACCCCAGCCTGGGTGACAGAGCAAGACCCTTTCTAAAAAAAAAATTAAAAGTTAAAATTAAAAATTAACAGTAAAACATTGCATTATATTTGTAATTTCCTATGGAAGTAAATTGAATTTCCTTATACAAATGCAAATGGTGAAAACTATAATCTATTCAGCCCTTCCCAGAATTATAGCTGCATAAACCCAGGTATAAATTAGTAAATGAAGCTGAGTTCAGTGGCTTATGCCTATTATCCCAACGCTTTGGGAAGCTAAGGCAGTAGGATCTCTTGAGCCTAGGAGTTTGAGACCAAACTGGACAATATAATGAGACCCCCGTCTTTACAAAAAAAAAAAAAATAGCTGGGTGTGGTGGCATGTGCCTGTGGTCCCAGCTACTTGGGTGGCTGGGATGGGAAGGTTGCTTGAGCCCGGGAGGTAGATGCTGCAGTAAGCTGTGATTGCACTACTTCACTCCACAGCCTAGGCCGCAGAGTGAGATCTTGTCTCAATAAATAAATAAATAAATAAATAAAAAGGAGAAATTAGAGAATGAGTTAGCATCATAATATAAAACGTGACTATAAATTAGATCTGTATGTCCACGGTAGTAAATAACACAATAATTAAATCATCAGTCTCCTGATGAAGAGTCTTGGCTCTGGAACCAGACTGCTTGGGCTCCAGTCCTGGCTTTTCAATTTATTAACTGCAGCTCTAGGGTAGGTTTCCTTTTTTTTTTTTTCTTTCCTTTTTTTTAAACAGGGTTTTACTCCAAAACCCAGGCTAGAGTGCAGTGGTGCAATCACGGCTCATGGCAGCCTGGACCTCCCTCGGCTCAGGCAAGCCTCCTACCTCATCCTTCTGGGTGCTGGGACTACAAGCATGTAATACCACTTCGGGCTAATTTTTAAAATTTTTATAGAAACAGGATCTTGCAATGTTGCCCAGGCTGGTCTCAAATTCCTGGGCTCAGGTGATCTGCCTGCGTCTGCCTCTCTCTGTGCCCGGCCTAAGGCAGCTTTCTTAATCTCTCCTAGACTGTTTCTTTAATTGTATAATGAGAAGAGCAACAATAATGCCTCTGGTAGAAGGCTTCTGTTAGAATTTATTGACAAAACCCTTTCAGTGGTTAGTTAGCACAGTGACTGGCACATTAAATGTGGCTATTAATTACTTTATGTGTATTGTTACATATGGACGCTTGCAGCCTATCTATTGGGTATGAGCCTTGTTTCCACAGCTTGATTGCAAGTTTTGAGAGGGCAAGGACCAGCTCACATAGTCCTCTCATCACCTAGCACAATGTCTTATAAATTTAATAGGTCAGTAACAAAATTTAAAACTAAAGGGCAATTTGAATTTGAGGCTAGATTGATTATAAAGGCCCTTGATTCTCAATTTCCGTGGGCCTGCCCTAGGCCTCTCTCCTACTCTAGTATAACCAAAGTCCCCTTTGAGTTGTGGCAATGGGAGTTCTTGGCTGCTGACTACTCAATAGCATCCAATTCAATCAAGTGCTTAGAAAAGTAGTCAAAGGTCTGAGGCTGTAATGCATGAGAGTTTCCAGACAGTCATGGGATTTAGGAGCTATTTCTTTCTTAGGTATTTCTGGCTACTGGGCATGGTGTAATTTCTTTGTCTCACCTAAGTGAAATCATGTAGAATATAATTTATGTCCTCCCTCTTTAGCTCTTTTCACGGAATGGTGATGAGCTAGCTAGTATTTTTATCATCAAAGGACCGACTATCACTGTCTGAACAACTCATCTGCAACAAGCTACCATATCACCCCTGGTCAATGAACTGACTCATGCTTTTTAAAAATGCTTTCTAAGTTTTACTTCTGTTTTTCGTGTTTGTTTCTTTTTCTTTTTTTTACTCAACTGGGCTATTCACAAAAAGAATAAAGTTTAATACTGGTATATATTGACTTCCTCCTGCTGTTTGTGAAATGCTGAATACAGCAGCTCTAGGTTTGGCAAGGCTGGGTTTCCTTACCCAGTGGTGTGAGAGTTGCACTGTAACTTGGTGTAATCCATAGGTTGAATGCAGGGCTTTGAGAATTTAAAGTATTTGCAGCTTCACAAGAAATATTTGGAAAGTTTGCGTAAGGCCTAGTAAATCCACAGTTGGGAGTGAATAGAGTTTACTAAACTAAATTCACCTAGCATATGAAAATGTACATAAAACAAAATTAACAGGTAGCTGCTCATACTTAGCAAAAAGGTATTTAGTGCTTCTGGTCACTCTCAAATTATTTCACATAATAGTCTACTGTTTTCTTTTTCTTAAAAAACAGTTGTTTTAAGCTCCCAGCTCTTCTGTCTCTTTTAATTTGAGCAAATTAAAAGTATATTGGGAATGGCCCATCTCACCCCATCAAAGTTTCCTTTGTAAGCAAGTTTGCTAACACTCATCCTTTCCTGCTCTTTGATACTGAGACTACTATAAAAAGGACAATGGATGCTAAAGATAACACATGAAGTAGGTTTTTTAGACCTTTTTTTCGGACCCTTGGTATCTTCAGCTTTCTGAAGGCCAGGTAGTATCTACATTCTGAATATGTTAAGGGACATATGAATCCATAGGACTATTTTAAACAGAATTGTATGGTTGTTACCCTTGTTGCTATTTCCCAAACCATTGCAGTCCTTTTTGCCAGTGACATTTTCTCATCCACAGCCAGCTCCGTCTGCAGCTCCTTTTTGCTATTTCTTCTGTTGGCTTCCATTTTAATTTAAAAAATAAATTTCTAATTTTTTAGTTCTGTTCTGTCAGTGTATACCTGCAGCTGCACACACGTTTGATTATAGCTGAATAGTGTTGTGGAAAATCTTGCAACTAGATTCCAAATTGACAGGAGGTGTAATTTATAAAGTACAAAAGTGTTCCGTTAAAGCACTGTCAGCAATAAATAAAAACAGCTTCTTGGGGGAAGGAAATAACATTGGAGAGATCTAGGCCGAAGGAGGAAACAATCTACACTGTTAGGAAGAGCCACAGCTAGGGAAGCAGCTGAGGGACAAGGACAACAGAAACACAAGAGGCTCCTGATCTCAGGCAATCCTCCAAGGGCACCTTACAGAGGGCAGTTAGGTTGCCTTGATTTGCCAATTTCTCTCTTGAAAGATACACTGGACCTTTATTTCCCAAGGACTACTCATTCAGCATTGTTGAGCACCTAAACTGTGCTGGAGATTGCACCGGAACTGGGCTTACGAAGATGAAAAGTGCACACAGTTCCTGTCTTCAGGCACTCCCTAGAGTTTTTAAAACAGAACATCTTAAGAGGGAGTTATAAGGGGCCCCGTTGCAAAAAGAGAGCAGCAACTACAATCTTGGAAGATCCGTCAGGATGCCACAGAGGAAGTGAGCTGTAATCACAGAGAATTTCGAAAGGCTTTTGTATCTTTCGACAGTAAATGAAAAAATGAAATACATTGTCTGAAAGAGAAAGAATTGGGATGTTGGATGAGATTTTATACAGAAGAGTTAAAATATATTTAAATGGAGCAGGGACTTACAGGGATAGACAAGTAAGTCCCTTACATTGTCAGTTAAGGGTCCAGGTTACAAACGAGTTATAACCGATCAGACTGACGAGCGCCCGCGCGCAGCGCCTCCTGCAGACGCGCGCCTGGCAGCCTTCAGTTAACGCTGACAGCTGTTCAACACCACCCAGCTAGGGGCGGGAAAGTCCTCCCACTTCTGCCAGATTTTGCACACAACACAGTAGAAAGGGCACTCTTACGGCTCCCAGTCTTTTTCTCCCCTAATCGCCTGCGATTTTAGGGCTCTTCGGGGAGTATGCCTGCGAGATTTAAGAGGTGTTTTTCCTCTTTCTCTTTTGAAGAAGTGATAGAAAGCATTTAAATTAGCGGCAGGGCGGTTAACACCCGCAGCCCAGGCCTCCCTACACGCCTCGTCGCTCGTCCGTGTTCACTCCATGCCTGGCTTCGGGTAGGAGCCGCACAGCACCAACGGTCGCCGGGTCGCAACGGCTCCGAGGCGGCGCGCAGCGGGCGTTGAGTGCACGGCCTCGCCGGACCGCTCCGAGTTCAGAGGGCGCAGGGAGGGAGGCGAGGCCCAGCCGCGGGCGGCTTTTGACGAGCGGCCCTCACAGCCAATGGGAAGCCCGGTCGACTTTCCCGCCCCTGCCAATAGGGAGCAGGACCCGGGCCGGGGGGCGCTTCCCGCAGGCTGCAGCTGGATTCGATCCTGCGCGACGGACGCGAAGGCGGGGGCGGAGGCTCGGCCCGGGCTGCGGGGAGCGGCTTAAGGGAGGAGGGAAGACCGGAAGCCACGGTCGCGTCCCCATCCTTAGATTCGCTCCCTCGGGCAGGAGCGGAGACGGAGGAGAAGGGAGAGGCTGAATGTTGGCTCGGTAATAGAGGGGAGCGGCCGCTCCGGAGCCTTGTCCCAGGGCGCCCCTCTCAGTCAGTCCGCGCTCCTCAGCCGCCAGGCTCCTGGCCGTGCAGTCCCCGCGGACAGCCGGGCCGCGGAGACCCTCGCTGAAGAGGCGCTGCTGGCGGCGAGGACTGCCTAGCGGCATCCGAGGCGCGCTCCCCTCCGCCACCCCCACCCGCCTGCCCGCCGGTCCCTCCGGCCGCCGCCATGTCCTCCTCCTCTTCCTCCCCCAGGGAGACGTACGAGGAGGACCGGGAGTACGAGAGCCAGGCCAAGCGTCTCAAGACCGAGGAGGGGGAGATCGACTACTCGGCCGAGGAAGGCGAGAACCGCCGGGAAGCGACGCCCCGGGGCGGGGGCGATGGCGGCGCCGGCGGCCGGAGCTTCTCCCAGCCGGTAACAAAGCGCGGCCCTCCTGTCCGCCGTGCTTGGCGGTTCCCCGGGAAGCAGGGCCGGGCGGCGGGGCCTCCCGTTCGCTTCGTTAGCCTTCTCCGCTGCGCCGACCCGATTGGGGAAGCGCCCCCTCTTCTCTTTGGGGCTTGTATTCTGGCCTCTACCTGTTTCCCGCATCCCGACTGCGAACCTGATTCTGTCCTGGCGGCAGGCCCCACCGCGAGTCCACTGCCGGGCCCTGAACTTGGGGAGGGTCGCGGCGCTGGGGCGGCTGGGAGGCGTCGCTTCCGCTCTGGGGGTTTCGGGGTGCGGAGGGCTCTTTGTTAGTTTAACTCATCGGGCTCCGGGCCAGCGTCGGGACCACCGGTTCCCTTCAGCCCCTCTACCCGCAGTCTCCGCGCGCTGGTCACCATCCCGGGATGGTTGAGTCGGCTCCACCGGGGGCTCTCTCAGCCTCGGTCCTACGGAGAGCCGTAACTAAATAACAGATTATGCCTTGGCGTTCACATGCTAGTTCCTTTGAAGGTTTAATTTAAAAAATTGTAAAATTAAACTCTTTTGACGTGCATCCTTTGCAACCCGGTTTTGTGATGATTGCTCAGTACACTTTTTACCTCTTCCGTTACAACACTTACAAAAGTGTTGGCAGCTGTTGGTACATCTCTCCCTTTAAGTAAAACAAATCTTAAAATTACTAAAGTTTTTCATTGGTAATTTATTCCAGATTTGCCCCGTGAAAGGATGAACGGAACTCAGGGCTCCATTAAACACACAGTCCTAGAGCCATGTCTTTCTCTTACAAGAAATGTTAGCGTGAGGCAGAAGGAATGTGATCATTTTGTCCACAGCAAGTAGTTAGCTTCAGTTGGATGGAGACTTAAAGGAAACAAAGCGGAGCAAACGTTATTGCCCTTTTTTGGTGCACTTAAGCTGTCTTAACGACTTAGATGTTTTTTAAACATTTAACACATATGAATTGTGATTAATTCTGGAAACTTTAACCGGAATTACGAAATTGTACACATATATCCTACTATTAGGTTAAAAGGCTTCTAACCTTACCTTTTAAAAATAAGACGCACATTGCCCTTTAAAGCCTTTTGAATTTTTAAATTAAAAAAAAAAAAAAAGGCTGGTCAGTATCCCCCAGCATTACAGTTTCCAGTTACCAGGATGTGAGGGCAAACTTTGCAACACATTTAAAAAAGGAACTTTTTCTTTCTCAAAGTCTTCTTATGGTTAGCTATTAGATTTTTGTGCCTAGCTATTTGAAATATTCTAAGTGTAACTTGGAAGTGTGAACAAAGGAAATGCATTTTTTCTTAGCAGGTTTCAGTTCAAAGCCAATTCTATTGTGGAAATTGGAAACAGGAATATTGTAACTGATAGATGTATTTGATCAGTGGACCTCTTTGCTAGAAATCTTGATTGGGTTTTTTGTGTAGCGTTATGAAATGTCTTCAGGCATTTTGGAAAGATACTTAAATCCATATATCAAAATTTGTTTTTGAAAAAAGATAAAGCATTGAACCAATAGCATTATTTTGGATGTTGGGAAGAAAATAACATAAAACTAATGTATCAAAAGCGAAGTGTGCATTTTATTTTTATTTTTGAGAGGTTGTCAATCTATGGCCCAGGGCTGGAGTGCAGCTGCGCAATCAAGGCTCACTGTTTGCGATCCTCCTACCTCAGCCTCCCTGGTAGCTGGAACTGCAAGTCCGCACCACCACGCCGGGCCCTTTTTTTTTTTTTTTTTCCACCCTGTATTTTGTAGAGAAGGGGTTTCACCATGTTGCCCAAGCTGGTCTCTTATATCCTGGGCTCAAGTGATCCACTTGACTCAGGCCTCTCAAAGTGTTGGGATTACAGGCGTGAACTACCTACCGCACCTGGCCTTACCATACAATTTATGTGAGCCTGAGAAAGTCAGTTTACTACTCTGAGTTCTCTAAGTCTGTAAAATAGGATGGTTGAAACACATGCCTTTTTTACCCGAAGCTATAGTTAAGTGATTAACATAATGCTAATGCTGTTTGTAAGTTACCCAGGCAGGAACTGATATAAGCAGATTGAGGTATAAATTTTAATTTTTTGTTTATCTCAATGCTGATATGTTTCTTAGGAAAGGGTGAATTGTTTTCATTTAACAGTAAAACCATTATTGTAGTATGAAATCTAATGAAGCTTTGTTTATCTTGTTTTAAAATATTTTTCATGTAATTTTTTTGGTACTATTTTGAGATCATGGCAACTGTGGAAACCTGTACACAATAACATTCTACTATTAGGATAGGCATTCTCCGGATAGAAGTGTACTGTCTTGTGTTTCTTCATTCAGAGATTTGGTAATTCATTGTAACTGAAAAGGGTTTTACGCAACTTCAGTGGTCCCTTCAGCCCAGAGAAGACATAAAGTTTGTGGTCAGACTGTTATAAAGTAAATGCAGATTAGGTACAACAATGGCATTCTTTTCAACTCGAGTTCAAAGTTTGTAAAGTGCAAAGTAAGACTTTGAAGATTTATATTGTTTAGTTTTTATAATTAACCTTAAGTGCTTTGATAATATATTAACTAGATTTTAAAGAGGAAAATGAGTATTTAAGAAAAACATAGTGGTTGTACAAATGCTCTGAACTTTGAATGAATAATTGTGAGTGATCATTGTGTTGAAGGTATAAAGAAAAATGAGAGAGTTAGCACTTTGGATGTGAGAAATAAAACACCCTTCAAATTTGTGTCTTCTGGTACTTTTTTTTTAATAGAGCAAAAAACTCCTAGGGTTTTTCACGTTCACTGAGCTGCATTGTTGAACAAGGCTTGATTATAGAGGTTCCTGCCACATATTATACAATTACTTTTTTCTTATGGAGTAGTGTTCTTAAATTTAATAGGCATGACCTTCAAGATCATATTAATAGTAAGTTTCTGTATCTCCTTACTTTTAAGAAGGCAGCTTGACTTGGAAATGCTAAGACTTCACCTGGCAAAACTGCTTGAGGAATTGGGATGGAGTGCTAATTTTTATTTTGGAGATTTAAAAAGTTTTTCTTTTTTCTGGAGTTGTGAATAAACAGGCAAATCAAAGTTTATTAAGTGGTTTGTTTGCTGATGAAGTGAAAATTTGTTTTTCAACTTTTAATAAAAAGACGTGGAAGATGGCAAAATGCCAAGATAAAATTGTAGCTCCTAGGATCTCCAAAGAAAGGATTATACAGCACATGGAGAATCCAGTTTGAATTCAAGATACATTATTCTACTGTACTTGCACGATGTAAATTATAGATGGTAGCAATATTACTGTGATCTATTGGATGCGTATCGGTTGGGAGATGGGATGAGGTCACTTAGCTCCCACTGGGGAAGTTTAGAAGACTGTGTAGTAGCTACTTCCTGGAAATAAAAGAGTTAAAGGACATGTGCCCCAGAGGTAAATGCCAGAGCCTAAGACTTGCATAGCAGTCTTGTCTTGTGTCTCCACCAGCTAAGCTGTTCTAGTAGAGTGAGGATTTTTAGGCCTAGTTTGGGGCAAGAAATGAAAAGTAGTAGGTTTTACCATCTTTTGGTTTTAACAAGTGACTGTTTCTTCATGTTAGTACTTTACAGTGAAAAGAGGTGTTCATAGAGCCAGTAGCACAGCCAGTGTCTTGGCTCTGCTAACAAGTTTTTTCACTTAACCTCTCTGGAACTCAGAGATCTCTATGATCTCTTACCTCATTTAAAAACATAATAATTGAGCTTCTACCATATGTCAGGTGATGGGGCTTTAACAGTGAAAAAAATTACCTGTCTAAAAATCTGATTCTGCATTGGATATTGCTTACCTCCATGAAACAGAATGCAACTTTTAGGGCTTACAGCCATAGCAACAACTCACATGAGCTTACGGAAAACAAAAAAGGGAGCAGGGGTAGAGGATTTATTGACCCATGTAACTGGGAAAGCCAAATTCTGACAGTGGTTTTAGGCATGGCTGGAACCAGGGATTTAGATGATGTCATAGGGACTTGATTCTCTTTCCATGATTCAATTCTCCTTTCCTCTGTGTAGCGCTAAGGCTAGGCTGACATTCTTACAGCTAGCAGCTAAAGAGCATCTTCTCTCTTTCTCATCCTATATTTATCCCTTCTTATCAAGTGTTTTTGATCTTCCCCTCTTCTCTCATCTAATCACCAGGCCACCCTTGAGGGTCAGGAGGCCTGACTGTGTGATTGAAATACCAATGTATGATAATATGGAGTTGAGGAGGTTGTTTTTGTTTTTGTTTGCATGTTTTTATTTTTAAGCAGAAGGGGTAAGGAATTCTGGGTAGGCAAAACCAAATGATTTATATAAACAACAACAACAAAAAAGGAGTTTATTTTTAAAAGTTACTTGACTGAGGCCGGGCGCGGTGGCTCAAGCCTGTAATCCCAGCACTTTGGGAGGCCGAGGCGGGTGGATCACGAGGTCAAGAGATCGAGACCATCCTGGTCAACATGGTGAAACCCCGTCTCTACTAAAAATACAAAAATTAGCTGGGCATGGTGGCGCGTGCCTGTAATCCCAGCTACTCAGGAGGCTGAGGCAGGAGAATTGCCTGAACCCAGGAGGCGGAGGTTGCGGTGAGCCGAGATCGCGCCATTGCACTCCAGCCTGGGTAACAAGAGCAAAACTCCGTCTCAAAAAAAAAAAAAAAAAAAGTTACTTGACTGATATGGCTGTAATTTTACATCTTTGTTATGTGATCAAATGTACCTAAAAACTTTGGATAGGAAAGTTAGTTGCCCGATATTTTAGATCTGCTATGTTGTTTCATTACAAAGAGAAAAAGACCAAGAGATGTAATTATTTAATTTAGTAAGGAAAAAATGTGATTAAACATTGTATAAGTCTGAATGATATTTACAGCTGCCCATTAAAACTTTGTCCCTTGATCTATATGAAGTGTCCAGAGTAAGATAGGGGATAGTTTGTGTCTGGAAATACTGTACTCATTATTAGTATTACATTGATAAATTTTAATGTATCCAGAGAAAGCTTACTGGAATAGAGAAGGCACTAGAAATCGCATCATAAAAGGAGTGACAGAAGAACCTGGAGGATATTTAGCCTGAAAAGTAAATTTAGGTGTGGCTTAATAAATCATTACAAATATGGTAATTGGAAGGTTATCATGTAGAAGAGTGAAATGTAGTTGAGGTAGGGTGTGCTAACTAATGTTTATTGAACCTTTGTTTATACCGTACTAAGCTTTTCTTCTCTGCAGTAGAATCTAGTCCTTAATTTGCAGTAGTCAAAATTAGCGTTTAAAGTTAGTATTTCTGTGAAGAGGGAATTGTGAAAAAATAAATAAATAAATAAAAAAGGAAATATTAGTATTATTAGAATTTGTTCCTGAAATGGCCTTTGAAGGGTTGGGAATTTGCAGTGGCTATAACTAGACTGGTCTAGAGCCTGTAGTGGAGACCAAATAATGCCACCGTTATAGTTAACCCAGTTTACCTAAAGAAGAGGTTATGCAAGTTTGTAAACTGCGTGTATGTTGCAGGCATGCCTTCTTTTTCTGGATGTGCAGCTGGGATATTGTTTCTACTCTGGTAACCAATAGATACAGAAAGGAGAGAGCCTAGGTAACTAAACATCTGAAATGGAAAGGACTTGGGCTCCTGTATGAGAAAGGATTAAAAAAGGACTCCTTAAGCTAGAGAAGATGTGACCACAATATTAATATATTGATGGGAGGCAAAAACAAGACTGATTCATTCACTAGTTTAGGAATCAGATTCATAGTACGATGCTTACAAGAGGCTATTTTAGAATAGGTAAAATAATCTCCACAGGCCAGGCGAGATAGCTCATGCCCGTAATCCCAACAGTTTGGGAGACTGAGGCTGGCGGATCACTTGAGGCCAGGAGTTCAAGACCAAAATGGTGAAACCCTATCTATTAAAACCACAAAAATTAGCCGAGTGTGGTGGTGTGTTCCTGTGGTCCCAGCTACTTGGGAGGCTGAGGCAAGAGAATCACTTGACTCGAGAGGCAGAGGTTGCAGTGAGCCCTTACGCCATTGCACTTCAGCCTGGGCAACAGAGTGAGACTCCGTCTCAAAGAAGGAAGTCTCTGCACATGACATCAGATTTCTTGTCATCAGTATATACTATAGGTTGAGAAATAAGTGATTTAAGAAAAGTATGAGTATTTTGGGGGAAAAAGGGAGGAAAATAAGGTTCTGGAGAGGATGGTAGACAAATAGTTTGAAAAGATACCTTTGATATATTAGTTTTATATTTGGAAACAGCCATAGGTTTTTAAAAAGTAAAATACAACAGAAAGAATGAGAAAATTGTATGTTAAAGAAAAGGGGACATAATTTAAAAACAGAAATACCAAGGTAGGTAAACTTATGAATGGCACATTCATTGAGTGGGAATAAGGGAAATACAAGGTGGGTGAGGTGTATATTTTCTGCCTTGAGGTCTAGGTAATCCCATCTTCCCCATATTACCATATTGATGATATTTAACATCGTCCAGCTTCTAAGTGATGACTGTGGTTTCAGTTTTATTCCATTTAGAAATATAATTAAATAATGTATTAAAATAAGATTTTTTGAGTTATTTAACAATTGATTGTATAATCCATTTCTTTGTAAGAAGACCAATTTGAAAAAGAGTCCTTTTTTTTTTAGTACTATATTCATGGTAGTGGGTACCTATAATGGGAAGTCGGGGGTAGTAAGAGGAGATGTGATCAGTTTATTTATTTTTTTGTTTTGTTTTGTTTTTTTATTAGACAGCGTCTTACTCTGTCACCAGGCTGGGGTGGCACAATCTTGGCTCGCTGCAATCTCCACCTCCCAGTTACAAGCAATCCTTCCACTTCAGCCTCCCAAGTAGCTGGGACTACAGGCGTATCCACCATGCCCAGCTAATTTTGGGTATTTTTGCTAGAGATGAAGTCATGCCGTATAGCCCAGGCTGGTCTTGAACTCCTGAGCTCAAGTTATCTGCCCACCTCTGCCTCTCAGAGTGCTAGGATTACAGGTGTGAACTACCACACCCAGCCAATATGCTTTATTTATTAAATTGGATGATGAGTTCTTTTTTTTTTTTTTTTTTTTTTTCTTTTTGAGATGGAGGCTCTGTTGCCCAGGCTGGAGTGCAATGGCACAAGCTCAGTTCACTGCACACTTTGTCTCCTGGGTAGCTACAGAACACTACCCCTGGCTCATTTTTGTATTTTTAGTAGAGATGGGGTTTCGCCATGTTGGCCAGGCTGATCTCAAACTCCTGACCTCAGGTGATCTGTCTGCCTTGGCCTCCCAAAGTGCTGGGATTACAGACGTGAGCCACTGTGCCCGGCCATGGGTATTTATAATAAAGTTCTTCATACCTTTTTATAGGCTATAAATATTAGAAAATAATTTTGCAACTTTTTATTATATAAAATGTTCAACTTATGTATACCCTTCATTTAGATTCAGCAGTTTTTAACTTTTTGCTGTGTGGGGTTTTATCTCTATGTCTGTATATGTATATTTATATACATACTTTTTTCCTCTAAACTATTTGAAAGTAAATTTCAAACAACATGACATCTCATGCCTAAATATCACAATGTTCCTAAGAATAAGGATGTTCTTTTATGTAACCATTACTATTTTCACTATTTTCCTACTAAAGACGATGATAATTCTTTTATGTTAACCTAATATCCTGTCTGTATTCAGATTTCTGTAGTTGTTCTTAATATGTGTCTGATAGCAGTTTTAACTGTTATACAGTAAAAGCTCACATATGCATTTGGTTGTGTTTTTGTTGTTGTTATTTGTTTTTTTAAATTTGAGACCGAGTCTTGCTCTGTTGCCCAGGCTGGAGTACAGTGGCGCAATCTCAGCTCACTGCACCTTCCACCTCCCAGGTTCAAGCAGTTTTCTGCCTCAGTCTCCTGAGTAGCTGGAATTGCAGGCACCCGACACCATGCCCAGCTAATTTTTGTATTTTTAGTAGAGACAGGGTTTCATCATCTTGGCCAGACTGGTCTTGAATTCCTGACCTCATTATCCACCTGCCTCGGCCTCCCTAAGTGCTGGGATTACAGGTGTGAGACACTGCTCCTGGCCCAGCATTTGATTGTTGTCTCTCTCTCTCTTTTTTTTTTTTTTGAGGTAGACTCTCGTTTTGTTGCCAGGCGCTAGGCTGGAGTGCTGTGGCACAATTTCGGCTCACTGCAACCTCCGCTTCCCAGGTTCAAGCAATTCTCCTGCCTCAGCCTCCCGAGTAGCTGGGACTACAGACGTGCGCCACCATGCTCAGCTAATTTTTGTATTTTTAGTAGAGACGGGATTTCACCATGTTGGTCAGGATGGTCTCAATCTCTTGACCTCGTGATCCGCCCGCCTCAGCCTCCCAAAGTGCTGGGATTACAGGCGTGAGCCACCATGCCTGGCCTGTTGTGCCTCTTAGCTCTCCATATAGAATCTTCCCTCCACTGTTTTTTGATACTTTTTGAAGAGTCCAGGCCAATACAGTTTTCTGTTGCCCTTTTATTTTACCTTCGCCATCTGATTTCTAAGAATTGACTGAAATGATTCTCCTAATTATATCTTACAGTTTATTATTGTCTGATTATTTTGAGAGTAATACATGCTCTAAATTTGGCATTTAGGTAATATTTAGAGCTCTTCCGGCTTATTCATTTCCAGTTAAGAATGTAATGATGATATGCACATTTGATTAATTTCATCTAGACAGAATCTCATTGTTAATGTTGCTTAAGAAAGTGTTGATTTACTTAGGGTAGAGTCAGAACGATTCGTTTCAAACTTAGTGGCGTGTAAGGGATACCTGTTTAACCATAGGAAAGATTGAGCATAGCAATTCGAATAAATATCATGGATTGAATTAGCATTGGCAAAGGACTGAATTTGTTTTTTAGATTTGACAGTATTCTGAGTAGTTCTGTGGTTACTTTATATATTTAAATCAGTTTCTTTCTTTCAGCTGTGACATACTTTTTTATTGGCAGGGCACTCCATTTGTTATATTTTCCTAACAGTCTTTATAATAAAGAAAAACTGGTGAGTCATTTAAAATCGCCTTAAAGAGATTTAATTTTCTTTTTTCTTTCTTTTTTTTTTTTTGAGACAGAGTCTCACTCTTGTTACCCAGGCTGGAGTGCAATGGCGCGATCTCGGCTCACCGCAGCCTCCACCTCCTGGGTTCAGGCAATTCTCCTGCCTCAGCCTCCTGAGTAGCTGGGATTACAGGCACGCACCACCATGCCCAGCTAATTTTTTGTATTTTTAGTAGAGACGGGGTTTCACCATGTTGACCAGGATGGTCTCGATCTCTTGACCTCGTGATCCACCCGCCTTGGCCTCCCAAATTGCTGGGATTACAGGCTTGAGCCACCGCGCCCGGCCAAGATTTAATTTTCTTAAAACAAGCATTAAATTTTAATGGTAAAATAGTGCTTCAGATTAGTCTGCTTATAGGAGGAAAAAAAGTTGAATCAATTTCTTTTTGTATAGGTAAAGATGTACATGGTGGAAGTGATTTCTGAAATTAAGATGCAAGAGAAGTGCCTGATGGCATTTGTAAATACATATCTTTGTCTTAATGGAACTTGAATAAGTAAATGAAAGCTATTTGCGTTTTCAAAGTAATTATTACAGTTACTACATTTTAAAATAAATTTTAAGACCATATTCTTAGGTTTGAAACATCCTGCCCGGCATACTTGAAGATACGCAATATCCCATAGATGCCCAGGAGGACTTGCATTTTTGAGTAGTTCTTGTTAATCCTCCTGCCTTGCAAAGATGGTACCCTTGTATAAATTTTAAGCTGTCATGTGTACTATACTGCTAAGTGAGTAACTTCAAGTTATAGTGGGACTAGATAACCAATTAAACAAGAACAAAAGACAAAAGTATATAATCTTCATGTCGAGGAAGAATTTTTAATTGGAACTTTTTGTTCATTTGGACTAGTTGAGATTTTGATTTTATGGAGGTAACACTGAAATAATGAGTATCAAATATACTTCCAGTTGTAGCATGCCCTATGTATCTGCTAAATTTTCTTTCTGGGATTTTCTTGAAGTTGAAATGTTATTAAGTAACATCTGTATACTTCTTATTGAGGTAGAATGCCCCCTTTTCAGAAATAAAAATTTTTTATACAAACATTTAATTGATTATTCTCATATCCTTTTGCTAACTTGTAAATTGCAATTTGGTTTGGGATTTTAAAAATGTTTACTTTTTAAGCAGATTTGAATTTACTAAAAGATGCAATTCAACTTAGACGTGCTTTCTTTCTTTCTCTTTCTTTCCTTCCGCCTTTCCTTTCCTTTTTCCTCTCCTTCCCTTTCTCCTCTCCTCTCCTTTCTCCTCTCCTTTCTCCTCTTTCCTTTCTCTTCTTTCCTTTCTCCTCTCCTTTCTCCTCTCCTTTCCTTTTCCGTTTTCGAGAGACAGAGTCTCTGTTTCCCAGGCTGGAGTGCAGTGGCACGATACTGGCTCACTGCAACCTCCATCTCCTGGGTTCAAGCCATTCTCCCACCTCAGCCTCCCAAGTAGCTGGGATTACAGGCATGCACCACCACACTCGGCTAATTTTTGTATTTTTAGTAGAGACGGGGTTTCACCATGTTGGCCAGACTGATCTCGAACTCCTGACTTCAAGTGATCCGCCTGCCTTGGCCTCCCAAAGTACTGGGATTACAGGTGTGAGTCACTGGGTCTGGCCTTAGACTTAAAAAATTTTTAACTAGAAATTATTTTCTCTTGCTAGGAGGCAGGTGGAAGTCATCATAAAGTTTCTGTTTCACCCGTCGTCCATGTTCGAGGACTCTGTGAATCTGTGGTGGAAGCAGACCTTGTGGAAGCACTGGAAAAATTTGGGACAATATGGTAAGGACGATAGGGACTTCATGCAGATTGAAAACAGTGTGGTAGAACAAGCCTTGATGTTTAGCATAGTAAGTATTGTTCCTATTACGTAAACAGTGTAGTATCTGTTGTTTGCCTATGACTGTATTTCTTTGGAACGTTTTAAGCTTGTTATTTTTAACCTTCCTGGGTGATGCATGGATGTATTTTTGTGGAGCTATGATCACTTCTCACTCCCCAGCAAAGAAATTATGTACACTTTTCATCTGATTTTCAAAGGAGTCCATGAGTCCTGTTCAAACACTCTTTAAATTAGTGAGTTGATTACACTCTTCGTCTTCAGAGTTTCAAGTAGTGATGCTTGAAACTATTGATTTTTTTGTTGTTCTTGATTTTGGGTTATCTAGGAATTAATTGACAACTAAAAGTAAGTAGATTAAGAGTAGACATTATTTGTTTGGATTCATATTGCTATGAGTTCTTCTTATTTTTTAAGATAGGATCTCACTCTGTTGCCCAAGCTGGAGTGTAGTGGCACATTGATGGCTCACTGCAGCCTCCACCTCCTGAGCCCAGGTGATCCTTCCGTTTCATCCTCCCTAATAGCTAGGACTACAGACACATGCCACCATGACTGGGTAATTTAAAAACTTTTTTTGTAGAGATTGGGGTCTCTCGACATTGCCCAGGTTGCTGTCCTGTGCTCAAGCTATCCTACTTCAGTCTCTGAAAGTGCTGGGATTATAGGTGCTATGAGTTATTAGTGCAAATCATGAGCAACATTTTATCCTAGTTTGTCTACTTTTTGTGTCTCATATTCTCACGTTCCCCCGTCTCTTCCCACAACTGGTATATGCTTAAGAATATTAACTTAAGTGAAAACATAATTAGAAAAGTGAATCTGCTGCCAAAAATAGGCACTCAAAAATTCTAAATTATTTTTGGAGTATGCCTGGCTGTTGTTCTTTTTTTAGTATAGATAATCTAGAGTTGACTTTATTATTTTGTCTTGATGAATATATTTAGAGTTTTTGTTATAGCTATCGAAGATACAGATCAAGTTGAAATATGTAAATAGAAGAGAAATTTTGATGTATTTTCTGAGATACCCTATTGCTTCAGTTTTATAAAAATTCATGTTAAGTTTTTGAGTATTGAGAGGATAATACATAAATAGATAGTGAAGTACTGATCAGAGATGTCCAGCAGAGGGTTTCCAGCAGAAATGGATTATTTCTTCAAAGGAATAGTAGTATTAGGTGATACCTTCTATCATGGTATTTTATTTTATTTGGTGAACTCATTGAGAGGTAAGTCACTTGGCAAAGATACATTAACCTTGGATCTACAAATTGAGAATCCACATGAACATAGTAAAGTCCATATGTTGAAAGTGTATCACTGCCGGGCGCGGTGGCTCAAGCCTGTAATCCCAGCACTTTGGGAGGCCGAGGCGGGTGGATCACAAGGTCAAGAGATCGAGACCATCCTGGTCAACACGGTGAAACCCCGTCTCTACTAAAAATACAAAAAATTAGCTGGGCATGGTGGCGCGTGTCTGTAGTCCCAGCTACTCAGGAGGCTGAGGCAGGAGAATTGCCTGAACCCAGGAGGCGGAGGTTGCGGTGAGCCGAGATCGCGCCATTGCACTCCAGCCTGGGTAACAACAGCGAAACTCTGTCTC
>NW_022436984.1:11959290-11977745 GCF_009761245.1 Sapajus apella | reverse complement strand
AAAAAAAAAAAAAAAAAAAGAAAGTGTATAACTAAGCTGACTATCAATTCTCAGTCCTTTGGAGTGGAAATTGGGATTAAGTCTGCGTGGAGAGTTGCATATTGAAATAGATACACTCCTTAGACCATTAGTCTCGCTGTTGGCAGTAGACTAACCCTAGTCTCTGTAAGGACCTTCTAATGATTATGTAAGTGGCACATTGTCCTGTGGAATTATAAGGAGGTGGATGTCTCTGGTTTATTTTTCCTCTATTCTTGTGTATTTAGGGCTTTAAAAGTTGTTTTCTTAGGCTGGGTGCAGTGGCTCATGCTTGTAATCCCAGTGCTTTGGGAGGCCGAGGCAGGCGGATCACGAGATCAGGAGTTTGAGACCAGCCTGACCCACCATGGTGAATCTCCATCCTACTAAAAGTACAAAATTTAGCTGGGCGTGGTGGCCCATGCCTGTAATCCCAGTTATTCTACTCGGGAGGCTGACGCAGGAGAATCATTTGAAACTGGGAGGTGGAGGTTGCAGTGAGCTGAGATCATGCCATTGCACTCCAGCCTGGGTGACAGCAAGACTCCCTCTCAAAAACAAAAAAGTTATTAGGCAGATGTCAGAAAACAAGTTGATGAACAAATACAAATGGAAACTTTAGGAAACATTAACTATTTTGATGTTAATTAGTACCATGACCTGAAGGTTGGGTGTTAAAGAAATAGAACTATTTTAAATTAGTAAGTAATTTGAATTACTCCTGGGTGGCCTTTGCATTTTTAGACTCTGGGTTATTTGATACTTAGTCTATGATAAAGTCTTTCATATATGAATGTCATTCAGTTAATTTGCATCATTTTGCCCTCAAGATTGGTAGTTATGTGGATGGAAAAGTCTGAAATAATTGGAACAAATTAGTGTGTGATTTAAGAGCTTAATTGGCATAAATAAGTATAATAGGTGTTTCAGTTGTATGAAATGAACTTGCATAAGAGGTGGCTGCTATTAAGGCTGAAAGAACATTGAACAGCCTCCAATAGAAATTTTGCTTCAAAAATGTTACAATTTGTAAGCTTTCCCTGTTTGTTTCTTTATGTATTTATTTAATGGAATGTGCGGGTTTATAAACAATACAGAAACTGCCTATATTAAAAAGGTGAATCACCAAGTTCAATATGTAGTAAACTTATATCCAAAAAGCTAGGTACATAGGAAGGAAGCTCAGAAGAAAATGTAACATTAAGAATGATTGTATTGTGTCAGAATAAAATTGCTTGTGTTTTTTAACTTTTTAATTTTTCTATTCTTTACTGTATTTATGCATTATAATTAAAAGAATATTTAAAATGTATGTTGTATTTCTTTTCCCCCTTCTCTCCCATTAAAGGAGATATTAGGAAGTGATTAGTTTTACAATGTAACATTTGGGGCCCAGTTTGTGCACTTAAATCTATTGCCTTCTCCTATGTTTTTATTTAGAAATTTTTTTTTTTTTTTGAAGGTGGAATCCTGCTCTGTCACCCAGGCTGGAGTACAGTGGCTCAATCTCAGCTTACTGCAACCTCTGTTTCCTGGGTTCAAATGATTCTCCTGACTCGGCCTCCTGAGTAGCTGGGATTACAGGCACCCACCACCTCACCTGGCTAATTATTGTATTTATGATAGAGACAGGGTTTCACCGTGTTGGTCAGGCTGGTCTCAAACTCCTGACCTCAGGTGATCCGCCCACTTCTGCCTCCCAAAGTGCTGGGATTACAGGTGTGAGCCACTGCACCCGGCCAGTAAAGTGTTTTAAATTGATGGAGTTAAAAGCCTTGATCCTACTATGTTCCTTAGCTTTTTTGTTTCTTTAGCCTTTTCTCTCTGGTCTCTCACTTTCTGATACTAATACCTTTTTTCTTTTTTTTTGAACTCCTGGGCTCAACCAGTCTTCCCACTTCAACCTCCCAAGTAGCTGGGACTATAGGCACAAGCCACTCCACCTGGTTTCATATGAGTGCATTTTAAAGATTTTTAAAAAACTGTGTACCAGACAATTTAAGCACGTGCTAAAATGTCTGTAACATTTTAGTTTGTTTATATTGAATATTGGCAATAAAAAAGAAAATAAAACATTTTAATTTTTTATTTATCTTCACTGATAGTACTTTTCTGGGCAACCTTCACTTTTAAGTTTGTGGTTTTAGCTCACTTATTTCAGTTACAGAAATCAAATTTACTAAGTCTTCAACAGGCCAATAAATAATTTACTTCTGTACCTGTATTAATCTGTTCTTACACTGCTATAAAGACATACATGAGAGTAGGTAATTTTTTTTTTTTTTTTTTTTTTTGAGACGGAGTTTTGCTCTTGTTTCCCAGGCTGGAGTGCAATGGCGCGATCTCGGCTCACCGCAACCTCCGCCTCCTGGGTTCAGGCAATTCTCCTGCCTCAACCTCCTGAGTAGCTGGGATTACAGGCATGCACCACCATGCCCAGCTAATGTTTTGTATTTTTTTTTTTTAGTAGAGATGGGGTTTCACCATGTTGACCAGGATGGTCTCGATCTCTTGACCTCGTGATCCACCCGCCTCGGCCTCCCAAAGTGCTGGGATTACAGGCTTGAGCCACCGCGCCCGGCCGAGAGTAGGTAATTTATAAAGAGATTTAATTGGCTCACCGTTCTGCAGGCTATACAGGCTTCTGCTTCTGGGGCGGCCTCAGAACACTTAGAATAATGGCAAAAGGTGAAGGGTAAGCAGGCACATCTTTATAAGGCCAGCAGAAGAGAGAGGAAAAAAAAAAGAGAAGGAGAGAAAGAGCACGTGTACACAAAGGGGAAGGTGCCACATACTGTCAAACAACCAGATCTTGCAAGAAGTCTATCAGGAAACAACACTAGGGGTATGGCGCTAAGCCATTAGAAACTACCCCCATGAGCCAGTCACCTCCCACTAGGCTCCTCCTCCTACACTGGTGATCACAATTCAACATGTGGTTTGGATGGGGACACGGCCAAACCATATCAAAACCTTTATAATTTTTTGTTTCCATATGGCATTATTAGCATAATAAAAAACTTAGTAATACATTTAGATATTAAACCACCTTTTTTGTTTTATGAAAGATGTTTTCCTCTTGAATTTGTTTAGCATAGACCTGATTTCATGGTTTTCTGTTTTCCATGTGCAAGACTTTAGAACTTCAATGAAGCATCTGTGTTTCTAAAAGGCATGTTTCTAGGGATTTATATTTTGCACTTTTAGTTGGTAAATCTTTAAATCCAAGGCCTTGTTTTTGTACTTCTTTAATTTTGAGTGATATGGGTGGGGAAAAATAACAATCCCCCTAGATTAACAAATATGTGCCAGGCTCTGTTTCTAGCCTCTTAGGATATAAAGATGAATGAGGCAAGATCTGTAAAAAAAAAAAAAAAAAAAAAAATACAGTAATAGTTACCTCTTATTGAGGGTCTACAATGTGCAAGGCAATCTGCTTAGTAGTTTGTGTGTAGTAACTAATCTTGACAATTCTCTAAGTTTTGTAAATGAGGAAGCTGAGATTTATTATAATAGTTTGCAAGGCTGTACAGTGATCTGTTTCTTATTAATACTGTACCATTTGTCAGTTTCCATAGTGTAGCAGTGGGTCCTGGATGCGTGGTTAAGAAGCAGTGATATCACTGAGTACCTGCCCAACATTTCTTTGACCTTCTGCTATTATAAAAAACACTTACCTGTATTTTAAAGCATTTTTAAGATTCTCGTTCCTGTAAATAGAGGACATATTTACCCCATTGTGATTCATGTGCTGTGATTTCTGTCTTCTACGCTTCCTTCACTTTTTTATTCTTCATTTCCTGTATTAAAATATATTCTTCCAAAAAGAATGTGCTGTATTATGTTTTGGGGTTATTATTATTATTTTTTTGGCTGCTTTGTTTCTCTAGTAAAGAGTATACTATGAAAAGTAAACATCTTTTCATAGGCAACCATGATTGCCATATTCTAATGAATCGTTTTCATGGATATTTAAAATGTTTTGGAGGAGATTATTTGTATCAACTTGGGAGCTTTGGTCAGTCTGTGGTTGCTTCATTTATATTTATCTCTGTTTTAAAAGTATAGTCAGTTCTTAGCTATTAGTGTGGTTTTTTATTCAAGAAAATAATTGAAGAGAGGTAGTAGTTTCTGCTGTTAAGTAGGGACTCTGTCTGCCGACCTTCTGTTGAGTTTATCTCCGTTGGTTTGTGTCTTTGATATTTTCTAATACTTCTTCGGAGTAGCACCCCAAAGAATAAACTGGGTTGTGTTGTTAGTAACTAATAACAGGAAATTGTGTTTGAGGAGGTCATGAGGTAGATAAACTTAATCGCTTGAAGAATTGTCAAGATTAGAGATAAACTTTCATATGTGTACCATCTACTTGGTGTACCACAATTCTTTGGATGATTTAAGAGTTCACTTACATTGGACACAGGTAGTGAAGAATACTAATCTGTGGGATTTGACACATTTTTATTAAAGTTTGTGTTTGCTTTTACTTAATTGAGGACAAATAATGTTAATGGAACTTGCTGTGTTTGTGTATTTCCTCCTTACCTCCCTTTTCAGCTATGTGATGATGATGCCATTTAAACGACAGGCTCTAGTGGAATTTGAAAACATAGACAGTGCCAAAGAATGTGTGACATTTGCTGCAGATGAACCTGTGTACATTGCTGGTCAACAGGCTTTTTTCAACTATTCTACAAGCAAAAGGATCACTCGGCCAGGAAATACTGATGATCCATCAGGAGGCAACAAAGTTCTTCTGCTCTCAATTCAGAATCCACTTTATCCAATTACAGTGGTATGTATTTTAGTATGACAGATGAAATTAAAAGTGATTTTGCAGTTTGCCTCTAGAGTGACTGATCTGTAGTTTTTTCATTGCCATCTAGATACTAGAAAATAGTTTTTTTTAATTATGAAAATTAATCTTAATTTTTGCTATTAAGTTTAATGAACAAAGAAAAAATGCTGAGCACTGAAGGCCTCTACTAAAAAATGCAAAAAATTAGCTGGGCATGGTGGTGCATGCCTGTAATCCCAGCTGCTTGGGAGGCTGAGGCAGGAGAATTGCCTGAACCCAGGAGGCAGAGGTTGCAGTGAGCTGAGACCGCGCCATTGCACTCCAGCCTGGGTAACAAGAGCGAAACTCCGTCTCAAAAAAAAAAAAAAGATAAACACAGTTATAATAATTAAATAGGCACATTGAAATTTTTAATGTGTAATCAGTACCAGTACCATTTTTGATAATAGGGAATTACAGAGAGACTTGTTCGAAATAGTTCAAAAAAATCTTTCACGCCTTTGCCAGCATATGTATAAGAACATCTACTATGTCATGACAGAATCCCATGTTACAGTAAGATGCACATATCATTATGAACTATTTTGCAATAGCTTGTTAATCTTTCTTTGATTTACTTTAAATTCCCTACTTCTTTACTCTTTTAAAAAGCGTTATTGGTAGAATTTTTAAAAAGGATTTGTTTCCTGGACCAGTTTTCTTCCTACTCACATGTTGTTTCATATTAAGCTAGTAACACAGACATTTGATTTTTGTAAGGCATAGAAGGACATCACAGTAAGAGAAATTGCAGTTGGTATTATATGTAGTCTGGGCATATGATCTTGGGATGTAAACTGAAAGCATAAGATATTCTTTAGATTTAATTAGATGCTTTGTATTTATTTTAAATATTTACAGACTTAATAGTATTAATATGTTTACAATATTTGGTGTTGGGAAACATATAATTTACCTAGTGTAGGTACTCTGATTTGTTTTTTGTTATATCTCTGGTGTGTAACAATGCAGCTGTGTAAATTATAGGTGCTCAAGAAATTTCTTGATAGTTGAATAATTACTCCTAAGTAGATATTTAGATTCTTTCTTAGATGACTCAGGTGTCTTGTTTAGTGACATCTAACTTTATAAACTCCCTTGGGTCTTTTCTTTATAGCCATTGTCCCTTGGAAAATGAATATCAGAGTTGTTCTAATATGATTTCTTAATACATATTTATTACTATAACTCAAGTGATTAGAATATTAAACATTTCAGTGTCACATTTAGAAAAAAATATTGATTATAGTTTTGGTTTATTTTATGTTATCAAGTTATTTTAGTACCTGTTAAGAAAATAAAAATTGAGAATTCATTTATGAGATAAAATAGATGAAAGTACTTTCCAAATGTTCCATTGGAACTTTAATGTGAGTATATTGTGTATGTGAGGAAACAACTTAAGATTTATTAAAGTGTAATAATTTTAGGCCAGGCATGGTGGCTCACGGCTATAATCCTAGTACTTTGGGAGACTGAGGTGGTAGGATTCCTTGAGCTCAGGAGTTTGAGACCAGCATAGGCAACATAGTGAGACTCTGTCTCTACAAAAAAATGAAAAATTAACTCATGGTGGTGCATGCCTTGAAGTCTCAGGTACTTGGGAGGCTGAGATGGGAGGATCATTTCAGCCTGCAGGGAACTGTGATTGAGCCACTGCACTCTATCCTGGGCAGCAGTGTGAGACCCTGTCTCAAAAAAAAAAAAGTCATAATTTAAAAAATTAATTTCATTAATAATTAATAGAAATGACATCTTGACAGTTGATGGTTTTTAGGTAAAGCAAAGTATAGCTTTAATGTTTTACCAGATGTAAAGTGTGAAGAAGTCTTGTCTTTTTCCTTCATAGGATGTTTTATATACTGTATGCAACCCTGTCGGAAAAGTGCAACGTATTGTTATATTCAAGAGAAATGGGATACAAGCAATGGTTGAATATCCTTTATTTGTAAATTTTTATTGATGTGTAATTCATATGGATCTTATTTTTTCTGGTTTAACCATTTCTAGACAAGTGGTGTTTACCTTCTCTCACAAAAATCTACTTGACATAGATTTAAAAATTGAAAGTGCAGTACTCATAGGATATTTTACTATTTATAAGAATAACTTGCTACCCGAAAGCAATCTGGTGCTTCCTCTTTATGTAAGCTGTTACATAACACTGTTTGAAGATGTGTACACTTGTACCATTTTGGAATTTATCCCTAATGAACTTTTCTAACTCCCTCTTAAAATAGTTTGGCAGTACCAAAACTTTAGAGTCAGTAAAATCTTTCTTACCTTTTTTTATTGAGCCTTTTAAATGGTCATGGTTTATGTAAGAGCTACTTCTTTATGTTAAATCTGTCATATGTTGAGTAAAAAGAGCAAGTTACAAAATAGTATAGACAGTATACACCCATCTTAAAAAAATAACAATAATAAAGAGAAAACCCCAACCTATGTGTGCATGTGTATGCATAGGAAAAGGTAGGGATATACAGCAAACTCTTTAACAATACTTACTTCTGACAAGGTATTTTTGTTTTTTGTTTGTTTACTTTATATACCTTTGTGATTTGATTTTTAAAAAAATTATGGACAAGTAATTTTTTAAAAAACTGATAAAATTAAAAAAAAAAAAACTGATAAAATTTTAGATAAATTATGATAAAACTCTGCCTGCTCAAAAATATGTAAAATCATATATTTGTTTTGTATTATTTTGTTTTTTTGTAATGTTCTTAAAGAGTAAAATATTTTCTGTTTCAAGGTCGCAAGTTGTCCTTTGCTAGGAAATGGGACCATGCTCCATTATGTCCTCTGCTTTCCAATTTATAAAGTACTAATGATGACTTAAAAGAATTAAGGTAGATAGTTTGGTTGTATTATGTTTTCTTTGGTACCCTTGATCTTTTTTTTTTTTTTTTTTTTTTTTGTGACGGAGTTTCGATCTTTGTTGCCCAGGCTGGAGTGCAGTGACACGATCTTGGCTCACTGCAGCCTCTGCCTCTCAGGTTCAAGCAATTCTCCTGTCTCGGCCTCCGAGTAGCTGGAATTACAGGCACCTGTCACCACGCCTGGCTGATTTTTATATTTTTGATAGAGACAGGGTTTCACCATGTTGGCTGGGCTGGCCTTGAACTCCTGACCTCAGGTGATCCACCCACTTTGGCCTCCCAAAGTGCTGAGATTACAGGCGTGAGCCACTGCACCTAGCCACCCTTGATCTTAAAAATAAAATTTCCTAAAATTCATCCTGAAATTGGTAAAACATTTCCAGAAGTAAAAGCGCTACTTCTGATTATTTTCAGTCCTGTCCTTTGGGAGTGAATAATGATTATCAGATACTTTAAACCAAATTTCCTTAATAGAGCTTATGTTTGAATCAGTCCTTTGTGCCCAGAAAGCTAAAGCAGCACTCAATGGAGCCGATATATATGCTGGATGTTGCACACTAAAAATTGAATATGCACGGGTAAATATTTTTTTTTCAACACCCTACCAAAGAAATATTTATGCTTTGGATATAGAATTTGAACTTACTTTATTTTCAATCTCAACAGCCAACTCGTCTAAATGTTATTAGGAATGACAATGACAGTTGGGACTACACTAAACCATATTTGGGAAGACGAGGTAGGTATTTTATGCATTTTAGAATGTACTTAATCTGCTGACAAATTCTTATATGCAATTAGATTCTTTTTTTCCTGAGATGAGCTAGTTAATTCAAATGAAAACCTTGGTGAATGCTTTTGTTGCAAGAGGCCATGTAATGCTGGAAAATAACCTTGAACATTAGTGCCCCCTACTGGTATGTTCTGAGCTATTTATATTTAGTTCAACCAGGAGCCCACACATTCAGGCACGCCCGCAGTTCAAGGACTTGCATTTCTCCAAGCAGCTCTCTCTCTTTGGAGGAGAGGAAACTGATTCAGAATATTCCTTACAAACTGCAGACTTGCACACTGCTTCTCTATGGAAAGGACTTTCCCCCCAAGCTGGACGAGGCATTAAGAAGGATAGAGGACCAGCAGGCTGACTCTACACTTCATCATGCACAACATCGGCATCAGCAAAAAGCCCTCTGAAAAACTCAGACTCGCAATTCACCTTGACTGCATACTGCATGCACCATCACCCCAAGTTTTTAAAGGAGGACACTTAAGAGTACTTCAGAATTGCATGGGATGAACACCATGATAGACTGTGCCCATTTACTCAAGTTGTATGTGTATATTGGTCTGATTTCCCTTAAGGTTTCAGTTGTAGAATTTAAGACTCTCCACTAAGGGAAACTAGACTTCATCTGCAATGTTGTAAATCTTAATGCCCATTACTGTAACTGTTTGCAGCTTAGATTCAAATTGTTAATTGGCAAATAACCAGGACCAGTTTATTAATAGGTCTTGGGAATTGATAACGCTCAACCAATCCACACAGATAGTAAAAGTAAAAGGATGAGAAAGGTGCACACTTGCTGCACTTGTTTACTTTTTAAATTTTTTGTTTTTTTCCTCAATTGTGGACATGGAACAGAAATTCTAACATAATGAAAAGGTGCATTATATATGAAAGACATTCTTCTGTGTGGTTTGATTTTTGTAAAGTGGCTGTTTATAAGTTGTCACTTTTTGTAACAATTTAAGGTTATGGCTTATGTCAATTTGTGTAACTAGAAATTTTGACATTTCAAATGTAGGTGAACCATGTCTGTTCAAGGTAGAAAATATATAAACTTGATAAATCTGAAAATAAGAGCATTTCATTTGAGATGCATCTTCACCTATAAATGCTAGATTTCATGAGCATAAATTTGACTGATAAAATTGTTCAACTAACTGTGTGGCAATTCTGGAATATACAAATTAAAATGTTGATCTTGTAAAAACAAGGGGGCTGCAGTATTGGCTACATCTTAACTACAATATCAGTGTTTGAACCACAGGTTGGAAAAACTCAAGATGAATATGTCTGTAAAAGTAGCTAGAAAAAAATTTTATGGCATACAAAATATCTTGGGCAGTGGGTACTCTAGTGTGGGTACTCTATAGTGCATGTACTCTAGCAAAAAGAAAAAGACAATGTGATGACTGATCTTTTGCATGTTTGCGTATTTAGGACTTTTAGGTGATTGGCTTCTTTAACAATTCCCAGGAAATCATCTTGCCTTATGCATGAAATTGCAAATAGGTTTGTTTTGTAATGCAGCTTTGGCTAGACCCCATGTTTTTTTTACTACTTACGCAATCTGCTTGGCCTAGGGTTGGTGCAGTTGAAGTCAGTATTAGAAAACAAATCCTTAGCACTCAAACAACAGGACAAGTGGTTGATGAGAAATCTCTCACTTCTGTCAGTTTACAGTTATTGACCACTCGGTTTTGTTTTTTAAAAAAATTTCATTTGAAATAGTTTTGGTTGCATTTTTCTCAGGGTCTCTTAAAACATGTATAGATAATGCTTCTTATTTTAACATTGTTTACATCTGTTCTTTTAAAAGAGTTTACACAAAGCCAGCTTAGGTTAGTTCTTCATACAATTCTAGTCAAATAAGTTTAGAAATGTATAAGGTAGATATGTAAATAGTGAAATATAATTAAAGCAAGTAAAACAGTTTTAGTTTACGCTTTCAAGGAAAAAAAGTTTTTGTTTTCTAATTTCTTACAGATACTTGTCTTGCAAGATCATAACAGTTTATGTTTTTGTTTCCGTAGAGCTCATAGCTTGCAATCCATTTGATAGCTATTGAAACTGTTAGGTTGCTATCCCCAAATAAAGACCTTCACAAAATTTTTTCAACCAAAAGAAGGAACTGTTTTAAAAACATAACTTCACTTTTTTTCAAAGCCCTTTTCAGCTCGAATTACATTTTAGTGTAAAGAATTCCTAACCAGGACTCCAGGAAACCCCTCCAGAAATCTTAAGCAAAACCTTTAGATAGGTGCATCTTTTGGGGGAGAAGGTCCACAGCTTCCATCAGATCAGTTGACTCTAGGAAAGCTTACCACCATTTAGAAACTGATATATTTAGTGTTTGACTTTCTGCTCACTTCTGTTTTACGCAACCTTATATTAGGTAGTGAATACTTCAAAATGAAGTGAATTATTAATGGGAATGTTTGGCTGAAAGATACCTTGGAGATCATCTACTCTGACTCCTTCATTTTATGAATGAAAATTGTGAGTTTCTTCGACTATATAGTAAACTAATAGTAAAGTTGGAATCATCTGATTCCCAACCCAGTTCTCTTTCCTTTATAATAAAGCACACTGTTAATTGTATCAATAAAACTGAGTCGTGACGTTATGGTTGTTTTGGTTTTAACATTCCTAGGTCAGATAAGGAATTAGTGTTTGATGGCATATGCTTAAGCAGAGGAACATTGACAGAATGGATTAGTAGACTAGATTAGCTCAAAAAGAGTGAGACATGATGAGAGACGTTAGAAGCCGTGTAGTAGAGGAAATTGTGAATGTTAAGATTGAAGAAGAAATGACTTTGGGGGAATGGGAAGTCATAATAACTTCTCGAACATTTATAAGAGGTTTTGGACAAAGACTAAGTCTGTAAGGCCCCAGATGGAGTAGAATATGGGTAGAGGATCAATTTCTATATAATATAAATATTAATGTTCTCACACAGTAGTTACTGGGTAAGCAGAAGCTAGATGGTCCTAACTGATAGAAATGATGTAAAGAGAATTTTTCCATATGGCCTCAGTCCCTTTCAATGCTGTAATAACTTGGAATAGTGATTAAAACTCTACTTCTCTAGACTGAAGTGAAAATTAAAGTATTTCTCATCTCCCATAAATCTCATTTGTTTAGGTGACTAAGGATATAGGTAAAGCCTCTCTGAATTTTCAAGGATCAGAATGACCAGAGTCTTAAGATACATATTTTTAAAAATCATATTGAGCTCTGTAATTTGATCACTAAACTTTCTACAAGTATTATATAATGATTTTTAAAATTTACTAACCAACATAGGAGGTGCTATTTTAGAAACCTGTAAGTAATTTTTTTGATGTCTCTAATTAGATTTGGGAAAATTGGCATGCCTTTTCTGAAAATGTAGCTAGAATAAAAATTATCCTTTAGAGTATTGTAGTATTTTCATCCAATAATGTAGCCCCCTTGGTTAGCTATATCTTGGCATCTTTAAAGTTTGGGGGTTGCTCATAGTCCTGCCTGGTGTTAAGGTCAATAGACAATGACTTATTCATGATATAATACAAGCCAGTGATGTGAACATTTTCAGCTCTCAAGTCAGTAGGTGTTTGTAAATATGTGCATATACATATAAAATACTCTGTGTTTACTGATTGTGAAACCATGTAATACAGGTTGTTGTTGGCTTATGCTGAAACTTCTTGAAAGAAGCCCACTTTGAAAATGTGTTGCTGTTGAAGCTAATAGTATGATTCAGGTACTGTCTTTCAAAAGTACTGCACTTAAAGCTTGTTTTAAAGACATGTATTGGTAAAAGCTTCTGTACAATGTCAAATCTAGCATTGTGTACGTTCACTTTCTGAAAAGTATCCATTCTTCCTTAAATTTGAAAGTGTGATTGTATTTAGCCTTTGCCAAAAAGATCTATTCAAGTTAAGTGGAATTTGTTAGATAGAATTATTTTTTACACTCTTGGTGTTGTATTTAAATTGGATATGAATGGATGTTTAAAGTTAACCAGGAATCACATTTCTTTTATGAATTGTTGTAATGGATGTTTTGAATGGGTGTTTCCCATTTGAGAACTCTGTTATGTACTTGGGTCAAATTTGTTAAAACCATGTTTCTACTTTTGTGTCAGATAGAGGAAAGGGTCGCCAGAGACAAGCCATTTTGGGAGAACACCCTTCTTCGTTTAGACATGATGGCTATGGTAAGTTGTCAAGGCAGAAAGAAGGTAGTATAGATGAACTGTTTGACTTTCTGCATTTCTGATGAACCATGGCACATTTCTTGTCTCTATATTTTTCCTGCTCATCTGACTTGGTTTATATGGGATCAGTCCTTTATAATGTATTCCCAGGAGTTGTCCAAAATTTGTTTTCTTAGGATATTGATTAAAAAAAAATCCTTGAGATAAACGAGAGTTGGGGATTGAACACTTTTTTGCCGTTATATTTTGGTGTGGTTTTGATTTTTAATGGGTTCTGGCTTGTAAGAGGACCAGAAAGAAGTATCTATTGTTCAGTAAGTGTATTTTCTGTCATTCCAGCAATTAGGAATAGAGGAATTTTGAGTAATAAAAGGCAGAAAGAATAGGGTATTTGTCAAAAAGGAAACATGCTTCCGGTTAGACTCACCTTTTAGTTCCGTAGTTGGTACTTCAGCTTCAGTTAAATTTATTCATACTTACTCCCCTTTTAAAACTTCTCAGCCTTTACTGTTTGCTGTGTTGATAAATTATGGAACCTAGAATAATGTTTTTCCCCAGGAAAAAGTTAGGTAACATTAGGTATCAAACTGTTGTTCTTATAAGTAGATGTTGAGAATTGCTATTGATAATACTTTTAACTAGCTGTCAGTTGCTTTAAAATATTATTTAGTTTTTAGTGGTAGTTATTGAATCCACCTATTCTGTGCTTTAAAGTTGAAGTACAATGCTATTAAAAGTGGGAGAAAATAGAAATTGCTATATTATAGTCTTGGGATTGGTCACTGAAAAGCCCCTGGTATTGCCTATTGTCCTAAATGTTTCAAATTGCCTACATATTTGCTTTAATGACCATTCTTAGCTGTGAGTTTTAGCTTTTTTTTTTTTTTTTCTTGAGATGGAGCCTTGCTCTGTCACCCAGGCTGAAGTGTAGTGGCACAATCTCGACTCGCCGCAACCTCCACCTTCTGGGTTCAAGCAATTCTCCTGCCTCTACCTCCTGAGTAGCTGGGATTATAGGCACGTGCCACCATGCCTGGCTAATTTTTTATATTTTTAGTAGAGGTGGGGTTTCACTGTGTTGGCCAGGCTGATCTTGAACTCCTGACTTTGTGATCTATCCACCTCGGCTTCCCAAAGTGCTGGGATTATAGGCGTGAGTCACCATGCCTGGCCAAGTTTTAGCTTATTTTCTAGTGTGTTTCTTTTGAACTCTAGGAGTGTGTGTGTGTGTGTGTGTGTGTGTGTGTGTGTGTGTGTGTGTATGTGCGGGCGCGCATCTTCAAGATTCCATAGTCTGTAAGGTAGAAAAGATTGAAACCATCTCTGTTTTGTCAAAACAATAGGTGTGGTATAGAATGAAAATCTTACTACAATTGGTTTAGTGAGTATGTACCTTGATTGTTTTTCTTAGTTGTTCCTGTAACAGAGTAAATTTTTTTTTTTTTTTTTTTTTTTTTTTTTGAGATAGAGTCTTGCTCTTTCGCCAGGCTGGAGTGCAGTGGCATGAACTCAGCTCACTGCAACCTCCATATCTGGGATTCAAGCAATTTCCCTGCCTCAGCCTCCTGAGTAGCTGGGATTACAGGCATGTGCCACCACGGCTGGCCAATTTTTTATATTTTAGTAGAGACGGGGTTTTGCCACGGCCAGGATGGTCTCGATATCCTAACCTCATGATCTGCCCACCTCGGCCACCCAAAGTGTTGAGATTACAGGCGTGAGCCACCGCACCCGGCCTTGTAACAGAGTAAATATTAAACATGGTTGTATGGGTAGTTCTGATCCTGCAGTAAAGAAATATTGAGAGTCTGTTGCTCTTTGCATAATGGAGGGTAACAAATAATTTGCTATTATAAGTTTGTAGTATAGTTGCAGAGTCATGGCAATCAGCTGAAGGCTAAAAACTGGTTAAATATTTTGCCAAAGGGGATTAGAAAAATCTGTGAAAGAATAAATGAAGGACAAGGAACTCTACTGTAGGAGTGTTGAAACATTATTTTCTTAGTATAAGTCTGCCTTTATAAAATATTTTACTGAAAAATTGTATAAACAAAATATGTCATATACCCTACAAGAACTCTTTTTGAAAAGCCCTTTGTGAAATTCTTTGATAGTTGTGGTGGGATTGTATAGGGAGGTATCCATTCTGAACTATGTCCATTAGAATATTTATGAGGTTAATTCGTTCTGCTTTTCTAAGGAAGTAAGAAGAATGGGATATATGAGGAAAGAGAGTGAATAGAGAGGCAGAGAAGAGAAGTAAGACGAGTAATAGGGGTAAAAGCAAAGATGGGGATGTGTGCTAGTGATATTGAGCCTTTTTACAAATATTACAAATCACAGTTGTATCCCTTCAAATCAGCAGTTCACCAAAGCAGGTTTACTTGCATTTTGGGATCGCATTATAGATGACTTTTCCTTTTCCTATGTGATAATCCATAAGAAAGGGAATAGAAAAAGTTAGTTATGGTTTAGGACCTACAGGTTCCATCAGATTAAATTTGTTCATTGCTTTATTATAGCAGTATAAAATCTGTGTGAATCATCACAATTCTTTAAATTTAATTTGGGAAGCCCAGACTTTTACAAAATGAACTGGTAGAAGCTTTCATAGTTGAACCATGGCAAAAATGGGTATATAGATTTATTTGCTATAAGCTTAAGAAGAGTTTGTTTTTTAATTGCTAGCATCTTTGGATATGGTTTGTGGACCAAAGATTTTAAAGCTTGAAAGATGGAAAACGCTTTCAAAATGTTAATATACCATTTATGTAGCATTTTTCCACATAAGTTACTTTCTTTTTTCTTTTTTTTTTTTTTTCTGTGAGACTGAGTCTTGCTCTGTTGCCCAGGCTGGAGTGCAGTGGCACGATCTTGGCTCACCACAGCCTCCATCTCCTGGGTTCAAGTGATTCTCCTGCCTCAGCCTCCCAAGTAGCTGGGATTACAGGCGGGTACCACTGTGCCCAACTAATTTTTTGTATTTTTTTTAGTAGAGATGGGGTTTCACCATGCTGGCCAGGCTGGTCTTGAACTCCTGACCTCAGGTGATCTGCCTGCCTTGGCCTCCCAAATAGCTGGGATTATAGGCATGAGCCACTGTGCCTGGCCAAGTGAATTTTTTAAATATGTGAAGCATTAGTTTTTTTTTTTTCCCCTGCCCCTCCCTAGCATTAGTTTTTTTAAACACCCAAACTTTGTGCATTATCAATTTAATATAGAAAACTTTTAAAAGACTTAGAATTTTTCTCATCTTAAACAATATAGGTAATAATCTAAATAGTATAGATAATTTAATAATGTTGTCTCAAAGCCATAATTACAAACATCAGTTACTCTTTTGCACTGATTTTGGTTGTTACTTAGGGCAGTAGATCTCAAAGGTTTTGGACCTTAGCCACTATACGCAAAGTTTCCACTGCCCATCTACCACGTGTCTTTCTACTGCCCATGAAAATAATTAGTGAAGTGTCATCACTGTACAAGCAAATGGTAGGTGTTGGGGAGGCAGTATATTATGTATATGTACTTTTGCAGTAGGAATAAGAATGATATTTGAATCTTGGTATATGTATAACAGGCTAAATTAGAAGCCAAAATATGTAATTACTAACCAGTCACTCATATTGATTGTTTTGTTAAACTACCAATTGCCAGTAAAAGGATTAGTTGAAATCCATGACCAATTTAAGGAAACACTGATGATGATGCATTGATAAGGTATTCCTCCCTAAAATTGCAGAAATTCACACTGTTTTCATGTGCTTAATGGTAGCGTTACTGTGTTGTTATGAATGGCAGCTGTGATTAGAATACTGAAAATTTGAGTCCATCATAAGCTCTAATAGTATGTTATGAATACCAAAATTTAATAGTTCTTAGTAACTCACTAGTAGATAGATGACAGGTGTCTCTTAGTCCTATATACAAGTGCAACTCAGTGGCATAACATACTTTTTACTTCTTGAGAAATGGAGAACGGACTGGGGTTTTTGGATTGGTTTTGCACATCAGGGTGACCTTTGCATGTACCCCAGGCAATGCTTCTGTTATAATTAGGAGCACCTAAGATGTGAAGGGTTTCTGTTTCTAAGCTGCATGTCTCCATCTTGCTGCTTTTGAGTTCCTTTGCCTTTCTTCTTACTGCTGGAAAATGTGCCCTATGCCTACTTTTAGTGTCACAGTTTCTCCACCCTCATTTCTTTTTATTCTATGCTCTAGCTTTATTTTTTGTTACTTATGTTGTGGATGGGAAAAAACAGATAAAGTTGTTTAAAGCTACTCTGAAGTTAGCAAGTTGATTCTTAATGAGGATTCTCAGTGTAAGAGACATAGATGTGTGTGTGTGTGTGTGTGTGTTTCTGCTAAAATAGTTTTAGATACTCAGAGATTATTTCTTTCTGGGTTCTTGATATTGTTTCAAAAAATGGAAGTTGTAGAGTAATAAGACACCTGTGTGTAGTTGGGGTATTAACTAAATCTAGGTTTTAATTTCCTAAATTAGAATTAGGGGAAAAAGAAGCCAACCTGAAACTACATAGTAAAATACATTCAAGGAAACAACTTTTCAGTGGAACTGAAGATGTTTTTTGTTGTATCTGTATAGAGATAGCTTCCTAGATTTTACCGTACATGTAATATTACTATTCCTCCAAAAGACATTGACAGGAAGTTTATTTTAAAATTTGATGTATAATTTATATGTGTTGGCCCCAAATTTTATATTCATTTTCTTACCTCCCCAAAGCCTTTTTTGTTAAGCTACCATTTTTTAAAAAATATAAACTTATAGCTTCGTGTATACAGGTATAGGTCAACATATATTGGATCTGGTACAAATGAATATAGATTTTATTAATTTTCCTCAGGTTATACTTAAATATTAATACATTTGAGTTTTGTTTGTACATCAAACTTAGCTCTAATGTTAAAAGTTTATTTTTTGTGTGGTGCAGTATATCTAATAAAGTATTTAGAAACATAACTGTATGTATATGTTTGTTTATTTATTTATTTTGATCATTTTTGTAGGATCCCATGGTCCATTATTGCCTTTACCAAGTCGTTACAGAATGGGCTCTCGAGATACACCTGAGCTTGTTGCTTATCCATTACCACAGGCTTCTTCCTCTTACATGCATGGAGGAAATCCCTCTGGTTCAGTTGTAATGGTTAGTGGATTACATCAACTAAAAATGAATTGTTCAAGAGTCTTCAACCTATTCTGCTTATATGGAAATATTGAGAAGGTAAGTTTCTCTTCGTATTAGTTTCTTTTGCTAGGATATTCAGTAGTAGTAATTCTGAAAAGGCTGCAAATACGTGTCTTCTCCTTGCATCAGGAACATCCATGTTCTTTCAGTAATGACCCCCATATGCTAAAAATCCGTTATATAAGAACTCTGGAAAATGCTTTTTGTTGGTAAATAGGTTGTTGATACTACAAATATTTTTTAGGCCAGGCGCGGTGGCTCAAGCCTGTAATCCCAGCACTTTGGGAGGCCGAGGCGGGTGGATCACAAGGTCAAGAGATCGAGACCATCCTGGTCAACATGGTGAAACCCCGTCTCTACTAAAAATACAAAAAATTAGCTGGGCATGGTGGTGCGTGCCTGTAATCCCAGCTACTCAGGAGGCTGAGGCAGGAGAATTGCCTGAACCCAGGAGGTGGAGGTTGCGGTGAGCCGAGGTTGCGGTGAGCCGAGATCGCGCCATTGCACTCTAGCCTGGGTA
>NW_022436984.1:11927192-11959190 GCF_009761245.1 Sapajus apella | reverse complement strand
TGACCCCCGGAGGTGGAGTTTGTGGCGGTGAGCCGAGGTTGCGGGGAGCCGAGATCGCGCCATTGCACTCCAGGGGGGAAAAAAGAGAAAAACCCCCTAAAAAAAAAAAAAAAAAAAATATTTTTTAAATGGCTGATATGAAAAGAAGTCTAAAGCAGTAGTTTAATCAACTACTATAGTATGATAGGCATGAAGTCTATGTTTTAGTGCTCTCATTTCAAAGAGATTCTAGCATTTAACATGTTGAAAGAGCAGTTACTTTCAGGGAAGTATATATAAAAACAAGCTTCAGAGCCTAGCCAGAAGTCATGAATTTCAAAAGAGTTTTAGAATTTATACACTTGCCTCCTAAATGCCAGGGTTCATTTAGCTCAATCAGTGTTCCAGACTGACTCACTTTGATAGAATGTGTCCAAAACTGTCCGGAGTTTTACATATTTTGAAGGCCTTTAACAATTGTATCTTTATTTTTTATCAAATAACTGGTTTCCCCAAATCTGTGACATTTTATTTATTGATATCTCACAAATATGAGATAAATCATTTTTGAAAGAATCATGGAAAATTTAACTAGGAAAATGACTGGTAGTCTTAAGTTACCAGTTGTTTGATACACTTGCTAATTTGAGTTTTAGTACTGCAATAATATGGTTTTTGTCCTGTTGTTTTAAGTGATTTTAGTGTACTTTGCAACAATAAGTACTTAGAACATGTGAGTCACTGTGTGTGGGAGGGGAACATGGCTTGAAAAGTTGGTACATTTAGTTCTTAGTTCATTAATTGTATAGCCTCCTTGATCTAAGGAAGCAACTCTTCAGAATTCTGAAACAAGAATTTTGTCAACCATTTGATCACAGTAAAAAAAAGGAAACTCCACATTTGGTTTGGGGGATAAAACATATGGGATACTTTTGCTTATGTAATTGGTCAAGAATACATGGGATAGGTTTAGTGACATTGGGAGAAGCAGTTCAGATTATTTTCACACAGACACTTTATCTTAGACCCAAGTGTTAAGTCTAGGGAACTGCACGTTTGATAATTAAATGGGCTTTAATGTATATTTTAACTTTCTTTATAGAGTGTTTTCTTTTTATGCTTTTCACATATGCAGACAAAATCAGGCAATTTAATCAACATCTTCAGTAGATCTTTGTCTTTTTTGTTATGAACGAATTGTCTCATATGATTTAGAAACTCAAATTACTTTTTCTAATAAAACATTTTCTGTATGTTATTTGACTAATTTTAGTCTCTTTATGTCTCATACTTTTTAAAACATTTTAAATGATATGCTGTGATATGTTGAACTCAAACTATCATAATCCTTTAAAAATCTATATATAGTTAGTTTTTTCTAACTTTCTTTAGATTTACCAATACAGGAACTACATACTTAAATTATATACTTAGTCACTATTAGATTTGTAGATAGACATTTGATTAAATCAAGGGAGAGTAATTTTGCACATGAGAAGACAAGAGATTTCAAATAAAGCTGAAAAATCCTGTAATGACTGAGTTTTGTTCAAGTACAGGTGTAGTATCCTATTAAAATGGGTAGTTGAAGTGATGGAAATAGATGCCTTATTGCATTTATTGTGTAAATACGTTCTCAGTATTCTTTTGAGGTAAATAGATTAGGAAATATGTTCAAGGTGTCATCTATGCCATTGGTAAAGGAGTCCTCCCTTAATCCACAGTTTTGCTTTCAGTTACTCACTGTGAGCTGCTCTAGCAAGAGGTCACAGTAAAGTAAGATACTGTGAGAGAGAGAGAGAGAGAGCACCAAGTGCGTGCATGTTCACATCATTTTTAATATAGTGGATCATTATAATTTTTCTATTTTATTTTGTTTATTATTGTGCTTAATTTATAAATTAAACTTTATCATAGGTATGTATGTATAGGAAAAAGCAGTGTATATATACTATGCTTATATATAGTATATACTGTGCTTAACCTCTATGTATGTACCTCCCTGCCTCCCTCCCTCCCTCTCTTCCTCTGTTTTAGTACTATCTGCAGTTTTTTTGTTTGTTTTTGAGACAAGGCCTTGCTCTATTGCCCAGGCTGGAGTGCAGTGGCACAATCATAGATTACTGCAGCCTCTAACTCTTTGGCACAAGCAGTCCTGCCTCAGCCTCCTGAGTAGCTGGGACTACAGGTGTGTGCCACCATGTCCAGCTGATTTTTGTATTTTTTTGTAGAGATGGGGTCTCACTATGTTGCCTGGGCTGATCTCAAGCTCCTAGTCTCAAACAAGCATCTCACCTTGGCCTCTCAAAGTACTGGGATTACAGGTGTGACCCACTGCACCACACATTGTCTGCAGTTTCAGGCATCCATTGGGGTTCTTGGAATCTATCCCTCAAAGATAAGGGGGAACTACTGTACTTAATAGCTGCTTAGGGACTTCGCAATGGCAAAGCACTATGCTGAATGATTTTTACACCTTCTAACTCTTATAGCATTATATTCTAAAACTGGAAATAGTACAAGAGGATAAGTATGGTGTCTGCCCAAACTGTCCTGAAATAACTTGTATTTCCCTATGTTCCACAAGCCTTCCTGTGACTATGCTATCTCAAGGCTGTTTTGTATTATTTCTTATATAACATCTTGTCTTGTTTATTGCATTAACAGAATTCTATGTAGTTTGTAATTACTATTTTGTTTACTTTTAAATTTCTGACTTAACTACTAGAATATAAAATTCAAGAAGATAATGTCTGTTAACATTCACCATTAAATCCCTAGTACCTACCACAGTGCTTATCAAAATATATTAGACACAATAAATATTTGTTGATAGAATAAATATTAATGAGTCCTGCCAGGTGTTGTTATTTGTATTTTCAGAGACAGTCCATGACTCAGAGAGGTTAAGTATATTGCCCTCAGATCACACAATTAATACATAACAGGATAAGCCTGTGCTGTTCTTCAATGTGCTCTGCAATAGCAGTATAGGTTCCCTTTTAACTGTTGAATTTTGATAAGAGTTAAAGGGTATCTTATAACATGGCAGAATACAGTTAAGATTCCAGGTGATCTGTATTTTACTTTAACCACTTAGGTCATATTGTCTTTAAAAAATTCTGTTATTGTAAAAGGGAATTAAATGGTCACCTTTTTGGGATTTTGTGTTTACAGGTAAAATTTATGAAGACCATTCCTGGTACAGCACTGGTAGAAATGGGTGATGAGTATGCTGTAGAAAGAGCTGTCACACACCTTAATAATGTCAAATTATTTGGGAAAAGACTTAATGTTTGGTAATTATCTATCTTAAGTGATAATTTTTAAAGAATATTTTAAAATCCTCGTCCTTTTTATTAGAGACAGTAATGTCAACCTGAGAACATTTTAATGTAACTGAGGGCATATCTGAAACAACAGCTGTAGTATTGTTATTTTAGACAAGGCTTGGGGCCGTGTCACTCAGATTTTGCTTAGCTGTACCTGCTTTTTAGTCTTAACGATGATAAAACATGTTAAAGTGGGCCAATTTTTATGTTAAAGTTTTCTAATATGAGAATATATTTAATAGATTTTTCTTTCTAATTGATGCCTAAACTACAAGAGTGATTGATTATAACCTAAACTAAATCCTCTATTTAGCTCTACATACGACTTTTTTGGTTAAGATTTATGCAAGCAAAATATATTAGCATTCTGAGACTACTTGCTTTTTATCTAACAAGGTGTTTTTGTATGTCTTTTCAATCTTTAGCGTGTCTAAACAACATTCAGTTGTTCCAAGTCAAATATTTGAGCTGGAGGATGGTACAAGTAGCTACAAAGATTTTGCAATGAGCAAAAATAATCGCTTTACAAGTGCTGGCCAAGCATCTAAGAATATAATCCAGCCACCCTCCTGTGTTTTGCATTATTATAATGTTCCATTGTGTGTCACAGAAGAGACCTTCACAAAGGTAGGCACTGAAATACAAATGTGTGTAAAATGTCGCTGTTTTCCTATTTTAAAATACATCTTCGCTTCATTTTGAAGTCTTCTTGCTCATTCTTTTGCTTTTGGTACTACTAGTATTTTATTTACTGAGTACTTGATAGTTTATTCTTTGACCATTGTACTTTTCTCGCCTCCATTCCTCACTGGTCTTTGTTGATTTATGGCTCAATCCTTTTGAGAGTTGGATTTAGAATGAAGTAGTCTTACTCCAGCATAAAGAAAGTTATTTAAAGAATCGTCTTTAAATCTCACCCGTAACAAAATTTTATATATCTCAGTCTTTTCCCCTAACTTAGAAGATTCTAAGTAGGAACTGTAAGAAATACTTCAGATAAGAAATAATTTTCTGGAACTCTACTCCCTACCTTAGGTACTAGATAAATCCTGGTCAACTCTGAGAATATATATTTCAGTTAACAAATCTGTGGTTTTATTGTATGGCACTAAGTTACCTTACATAGTTTATAGAATTTTACTATTTTTAATTGATTTCTCAGACAGCTTGATATTAATCTAAAAACATACTTGATTTAATCTATTCATTCCAGAATCAAAACTTAAATTCTGCCATAAAGTTTACTTTCTGTATAAAAGTGGGATATTATTCTGGCTATATTTTTAATGAAGTTTTACCTTCTTTGGCAGTTGTGTAATGACCATGAAGTTCTTACCTTCATCAAATATAAAGTGTTTGATGCGAAACGTAAGTGAACAGTCCCTCTTTTAAAATTTTCTGGTGAAGTTGGTCATAAGCAAGTAACAACTGAGTTTGTGTTTCTTTGTTTCCTTTTAGCTTCAGCCAAAACACTTTCTGGGCTATTAGAATGGGAGTGCAAAACTGATGCAGTAGAAGCCCTTACGGCACTGAATCACTATCAGATAAGAGTCCCAAGTAAGTAAAATGCTTTATTTGTGTCAGAATTATTTAGTGGGAGTTACCTTCACAGAAACATTCACAGCAATATAAAAATAAAACTTAATAGGTTTCTTTAAAAATACAGATAAAGGCCAGGCGCGGTGGCTGACACCTGTAATGCCAGCACTCTGGGAGGCCAAGGTGGGCAGATAATGAGGTCAGGAGTTCAAGACCAGCCTGGCCAACATGGTGAAACCTCGTCTCTACTAAAAATACAAAAATTAGCCAGACCTGGTGGTGCGTGTCTGTAATCCCAGCTACTCAAGAAGCTGAGGCAAGAGAATCACTTGAACCCAGGAGGCGGAGGTTGCAGTTAGCAGAGATCGCGCCACTGCATTCCAGCCTGGGCGACAGAGTGAGACTCCGTCTCAAAAAAAAAATACAAACAGATAAATACAAAGAAAAAGGGACATTAATTCCTGTGTTAGTTACCTATTGCTGTATAACAAATTGCCATAAAATTTAGCATCTTAAAACAGCAGATATTTATTGTCTTACTGTTTCTGAGGGTTAATATTCTGGGCACATTTCAACTGGCTGGCTCGGGCTTAGGATCTCCAATGAAGTTGCAGTCAAACTGTTGTCTTAAGTCTGCAGTAATCTCAGAGCTTGATTGAAGCCAGAAGATCCACCTCCAAGCTCACTCATGTGGTTGTGTGCTGGCTATGTTAAGCCACATTGGTCTTTTCGTGGCAGCTGATTTCTCTCTGAGTGAGTGATCCAAGAGATAAATCAACAATGTTTTTATAACCTAACATTGGAAGTGGCATGCCATCACTTAAGGTTAGAATTTTTTTGGTCACAGAGACCAGCCATAGTCCAGTGAGTGTAGGAGGGAACTATACAAGGGTGGGAGTACCAGGAGGTTGGAATCACCTTCAGGCTAGCTTCTACAATCTCTGTTTATCATTTTAGAGGAAAACAGTGCATACATATGATTAGAAAACTCAAGACAATACATAAAGGTACAAAAATGAAAAGTTAAAGCTTTTTATGACCTCTAACCTTTTTGTCTCCTTTTTTTTAATTCCCTGATGTGTATATTTAATTATAAATATTTTTAAAACTTGGCCAAGTGCTGTGGCTCCTGCCTATAATCCAGCACTTTGGAAAGCCAAGGTGTGTGATCATCTGGAGTTCGAGACCAGCCTGGCCAATGTGGCAAAATCCTGTCTTTACTAAAAATACAAAAAAAAAAAAAAAAAATTAGCTGGGCGTGGTGGCACACACCTATAGTTCCAGCTACTCAGGAGGCTGAGGCAGGAGAATCACTTGAACCTGGGAGATGGAGGTTGCAGTGAGCCAAGATTGTGCCAATGCACTCCAGCCTGGGCGACAGAGCAAGACTCCGTCTCAAAGAAACAAAATCAAAAAAATAAAATGAAAACTTAAACAAAATGATTTTTTTGTACATACTTTCCTATGTCTTGCCGTTTCAGTATATCTTGGAGCTATTTCTATATTGGCACGTACAAAGCTGCTTTTTTTTTTGTTTTTATTGTATTTTAAGTTCTGGGGTACATGTGCATAACATGCAGCTTTGTTGCATAGGTACACACATGCCATGGTGGTTGGCTACATCCATCACCCCATCATCTACATTAGGTTTTTCTCCTAATGCTATCCCTCCCCTATCCTTCACCCCTAACAAAGCTGCTGCTTTTAAGCATTTTCAGGATAGCTATTCATAGTCGAGATGTGTCACAATTTGTCTTATTTACCCATCTCCCTACTGATGAACATTCTGGTCGCTTCTGTTTGTTTTTTCTATTATTGTAATAAATATGTTTATGTTGCTCTTTTTTATTTTAAAAACTTTTTTTTTTTTATTTTTTTACTATGCTTTTTAAAAAATTGAGACAAGGTCTCACTGTGTTGCCCAGGCTGGTCTTGAACTCCTGAGCTCAAGTGATTCTCCTGCCTCAGCCTCCCAAAGTGCTAGGATTACAGATGTGAGCAACCATGACCAGCCAATAGTTGCACTTTCTAATGTGTATTTGTAGGGCAGTTTAGTGTAGGGCATAAAGGTTTAATTAGGTAAAACGTTGCTAGATTGTACTTTATAAAAGTTGTGCCAGTTTACATTACCACCTTTGATATATGAAAGGGCTCATTGCTCAACACTCTTAGCAACATTGAGTGTTGTCAGACATTCAACTTTTACCATTATGATAGATGAAAAATGGTATTCCATTGTGTTAATTTGTGTCAAGTGAAATTGTCACTGTGTTTGTTGTCTCTGTAATAGTAACAATGGCCTCTTTTTTACCATGCAAGAAAACTCAAGTTTACATTTTGAAACTTTGTGCTGTGTAATTTACTTTGATCCTGGATCTAAAGGGTATTTCAACTTTATTTATTTATTTTTTAATAATAGGGGAAAATTACTTTATTGGGTGTGGTGATAAATGATGGTTTAAAAAAGAGAAAAAAAACACTGATTTATAGTTGGAATAACATCTGAAATTTCTTTAAAATATTCTAGCTTTTAAAACTATGTGTGAAAGGTAGGTAGACAAAGTAAGACTGCCAGATATTGACAATTATTGAAGCTAGGTGATAGGTATATGGGGATTCATTAAACCTATCTACTTATGTTTGAACATTTCTTAATAAGTAAGAACCACTTCTTTTTTTTTTTTTTTTTTTTCCTTTTGAGGCAGGGTCTTGCTCATTTCCTAGGCTGGAATGCAGTGGTGCAGTCTGCAGCCTCAACTTCCTTGAGCTCAAGTGATCCTTCTACCTCAGCCTCCTGAATGCCTGGGGCTACAGGCTTGCAACACCATGTCTAGCTTATTGATGTCTATTTTTTTTAATTTTTAATTTTTTTAAATGCCGGGGATCCTGCTGTGTTGCCCAGGCTGGTGGTCTTGAACTCCTGGCCTCAAGCAATCCTCTGGCCTCAGCCTCCCAAGTCGCTGGGATTATAGCACAAGCCACGATGTCGGTTTTCTTCTCATTTTACTTAAAAAAAGGAAATTTTATTAAGTAGTGAGTCAGGCATAATTTTCGAGAGAAAGTTTTAAAAAGCTTTAGTTATATGAAATACATTAAAAATAGTGTATAGATTGTAAACTATTTGGAGACAGAGACAGTTATGTGTGTTTTTATCCTCTGCAGTGTCCTGTACACCCTTGTTGATGCATATGCCTTTTCTCTTACAGGAATTTTTTTCTTTAATGAACTATAACTTTTAATACTAAAATTGTGATACATTAAGATAGCAAAACCTGTTCTTTGCTTTGATTGCTTATATATGCAATTGAAGAAGAGCTATTTATGCCAGATCTGAAAAAGGAAAGAAAAATTTATAAAATGGAAAATATTTTTGTGAATTATATCTTTTTTTTTTTTTCCAGTAATTTCAAAACTTATATGCTCCATTGGTGAACAGAGATTTAATACTAAATTTCATGGAACCTTTGGGATCATAGATGTCTTCATATACATGTCAGTGTTGTCCTACTTCCCAAGCTGTATTTCAATTGGCTTTTATAGAGAGTTAACCACTGGCAGTATTTTTGCAATGTGAGCTTTGCTGCTTAATCATGGTACTATTTATTCTTTAATGATTGATTCACTAAAAAAAAATTGAGTGCCAGACAGTGTTGAGAACAATAGAAATGTAGCAGTGAGAAAAAACTCCCTGCCCTTATGAGCTTGCCTTCTAGTAAATATGAATAAAAATCTTCCCCTTACATAGAAATTTTACTTCCTTCCTTTTTTTTTTTTTTTTTTTGTTTTTTTTTTTGAGGCAGAGTTTTGCTCTGTCGCCCAGGCTGGAGTGCAGTGGTGCAATCTCAGATCACTGCAACCTCTGCCTCCCAGGTTCAAGCAATTCTCCTGCATCAGCGCCCTGAATAGGTGAGACTACAGGTGCACACCACCACACCGGCTAATTTTTGTATTTTTAGTAGAGACAGGGTTTCGCCTCTTTAGCCAGGCTAGTCTCAAACTCCTGACTTCGGTTGAGCCACTGTGCCTGGCCAATTTTATTTCTTTATATTCCTGCTTTATATTCACCATATTCTTTATATTTACTATAAAAAGGTGAAATAATTTACTCTGCTACTTCAAGGTGATCTTGAAAGTTTGATAAAGTGAAATATTAACTCTTTTTTTTTTTTTACTTCTTACAGATGGTTCCAATCCCTATACATTGAAGCTTTGCTTTTCTACATCATCCCATTTATAAGAAGAGAAGAGCATGTTAGAATTTATGTTCACCTTTATTATAATTTCAAAGCTACACTTGATTAAAAAATAATCTAAAATGGTTGATCTCATGTTGCCTTGCTTACTTTAAGATCCTGTTCTGTAATAAACATATTTTGCCTTGAGTAAATTTGTTGTAAACTTAAATATTGAATTGTTTTCATTTTAAGATAGAATATCATAATATAGACTATCTACAGCCACATTGTAGATTATACAGATATATGATTTCTAACCTTATTACTGTAATTTTTCTTCCACAGTAAAAATATATTTGCATTCTTAATGCTAATTATCTGCAAGTATTTTTCCATTGTGTAAGAGATTAATGCAGGTGAAAGTATTGCATTTTAATATAGAATTCCTATTATATGTTTAGATGTTTATGTTGCAGTTACCCAAACATAACTTGTATTTATTATTTTAATCACGTTTGAGAATAACATTGCATATGTTGAATTTTAAGTACTACAGATTTAACTGATTTTATATTTCTGAAAAGCTAACAGACATGGATACACTTGTACAGTACACATTCAAATTTATTTAAATTGGTGTATTTTTTTTAAGTCACTGTCCATGTGTATTGACATGCCTCTGTTTCTAGTCCAGTTTGGAGATTTTATAAAGTTATAACAATGAGTTAACGTGTTCATTTTCATTTGTTGCATGTGACTTAAATACATCCAGTATTTGGCATTGAGGTTTTAATAGAGGTTATGATTAACAATTCCTCTTATAGAGAATAATCTGGGATCCATCGACGGGCTTCAGAGAATCTGTGAACCCCCTAAAATTGTATGTAGAAGTTAGGATATTTACATTTTTATTTTTTACTCTTGGACCCATCAGTAATATGTATTTTTCTATATGGTGCAAGATTTAAGGATCTGATTTTATTTTGATTCCAAGCAGATAGCTATTTGTCTCAATACCATTTATTAAACATTTTTCTCCCACTGGATTTTTTTTCTTTTTAAAATAATACATCTTATATATAGGCAAGTAAGATTTAAGGACCAAACATGGTATTAAGAGACTATAGCACAATTGCCATCAAGTTCACAGCTTTTTTACAATAGAAAAACTGATGTAGCCATTTTGTCTTCATCTTTAAAAGAAGGGAGAGTGTGTATCATCTGCCTAGCATAACTGATATCCATAGTTGGCAATAGCAGTTTTGTAATCCTGACACTTAAACAAATTTCCAAATGAAGGTTCCATTTAGATCTTTTGTAAAGACTTTATTTTAAATTTTAATGCAAAAAAATCCTTTTAGAAATAAGGCAGGGGTTTAAAATTTTAGAGCTGTTGAATAGAAAGTTTAGATGGAAACTAAACAGACACTTTTATTTGCCCTCATTTTGATGGCAGTGGACCAACATTTAACCCTCTAAAAATATAGAAAAAATTAAATTTAATCTAGAAGTATTTTAGACCCTTATCACAGCAACCAGTAAGTTATGCCAAGGGTAACTGTGTGAACTGTGTTCTATGCTGGGCTATGTATGTTAATTTGTTGCCAATATAATACTTAAGTTTATCTAACTTTATAATAAACAAAGTTTTTTTTTCCCTTATAAATACTTTTCTACCTCTGTTGAAAAATTGAAGTATCTTAATCTTGAAAGGTAGCTTGTGGTTTATATAATAGTTGTCTACTCCTCTGAAAATTAATGTGGGTTGTCAGACTTTTTAATGCCTAAGATTTTAAGAAATAAACCTGTAGATTTTAAGAAATAAAACTGGCAGGGCTTATTTCATTTAGATTTTCTTTAACTAGTTTTGACTTGTGGAAATGATTTCTCTCTGTAAGGCTGTCTCTTCCTCAAAATAAGTGAATTCATTGGGAGCAAACTAGTTGGTAAGTTGGACCTCGCTGACAGATACATGCGCTAGTGGGTAAGCCCTATACTGCTGCTGTCACTAATGTATTTGATAGTTTACTTAGCCATGACTGCTGTTAATGAAGTTTGCTTTGTGAATACTCCCTCTTTCCTTAGCCTTGGCAACATTCTTCTCTGTGCTATCTTTATGCTTTTAAGAGAACAAGAAAAAGCAGATTTAAGAGCTATCAAGAAATAATACTAGCTTTGAGTTTATTTTTTTAAACAATGAAATCCCGTCTCTGTATCCAAATCCTGCTACATATTTGATAATAAATCTGCCAAACTGAGTTATGGAATATGAGCTGCCTTTTAAAATCTCTATTCTCCTGCTGAAGGTGTTACCCCACCAAATAAAAATATTTGCAACTGCAGCTGACTTGATACTTTGCAAATATCCTAATGATTTGGTTATCTAAACTATATTTTCTTGAACAGAACTGAGAAGAGGGAGAAAAATGACTAAATGGCGTTAGTTGTTTCTTGTTTTCTTTACAGATAGGTTGCTAGGGAACTGCTTTTTAGTAGCTATCAGTGATACTCTTTCTGGAATAAAGAAGTTTTGAGTGTAGAACATTCTCCCATTCTTAGGAATCTAAAGCACAAGGAGCTTTGTTACTTAAAGGTTACCAAAAGTACTTGTAAGAAAGATAACAGTGATGAACATCCTATTTCCATATGGTGGTTTAGTCCACTGAGGGTACATATGAAGAGTTGCAGGCCTTTGTCTTCCTAGTACTACTGCTCTGCTCATGATGATTTTCATTGTCAACGAAAAAGTAAGTGAATGTGCAAGTATGAATCCTGTTTAAACCAAAGAAATTATTTGGGGTATTAAATCTGTGGATATTTGGAATTTTAAATAGTGGATATTTAATCCATAATACCATTGGTTTTACCTAAATCCTAGCATTTTCATCAAATGGATTCAAGTGTTCATTAAAACGTAAAATACTTTGTTTAGCTAAATACTGTCTTCCTAGGGATCTTCGTTCTAATGTTTTTTTGAACTTGAACAAATATAATGGACTTTGCTTTACTACTTTCATATAAAGCCCTTCATCCGAGGGAACACTTGAAATTCTCTTAGTTGTAATTTACAAATGAGGAAGCTAGTAATGTTGGATATTATTATTTTCTCCATCCTCCATTCTACCCTTTTCTATTTTGTAGCAGTAATCAAGGTTTGAGTGAGCCTGATTGTCTTAGTCTCATCACCTCTAGCTCAGTACCTGTTAATAAGGGAGGCAGGTCCTCCTAGAGGGGCATTTTGACTGTCTGTAGGGGTGTTTTTTTCAGTGTTTAGGGGACACTGCAAACAATTTGATGGGTAGGACCAGGAAGAATTATCCCTTGTCCTACATGACTTTCTGGTATCCTATCAGATATTCAAATAGGTAAAAAACCTGTTTATAATCTGATCCTGGAGTCTGATTTTTTAATATAGTAATGCAAAATATTTTGGTATGGTTTTAATATGCAGTACACTGAATTTCTAGCAATTCAACTACCTTATAAATCAAGGAAATAATGTTGTTTAGTTTAGAATGCTTTCAAGAGTTGTTCGCCATTTTGGAAAATTTTATCATCAAAGTATTATTGGAATTGCCCTTATAATACACCAGGGTCAGTTTTCATTTGTAGCTGCCACATTCATCTCTGTGTTCTATTGTAGTCATGCCTGAGCATTTATGTATTACAACATTTTATCATAAATTTTATTTCTCCCTTATATTACAATTAGAGTTTTATCTGGTTTTTCTTCAAATTGTGTGTGTCTGTGTATAGGTAGGTATTATCTAGGAATTTTATTTCAGCGTAGTAAAAGGAGATCAGATTGAGTGGGGAATCATTGCTGTAAACAAGGTAATAATCTGATTCTGTGTTGAATGGGTAACCTAGGTTGATCAGAGAATGATGCCTAGGATTTGTTGAATGGATGAAGAAGGCTCTCGAGCGGTGTGGTCTGCATGTGTAAGGTTAGGCCTGGGATTGTTAAAACCGTTTTGCTGTCTTGAGGGAAACTAGCTAGTAGAGAAAAATTGATACGCAGTGGAAACCATCTTGAGCATAGGCTATCTTGGTATTTTGTGCACAATACATCTGTCTTCAGATTTCTCTTTTGAGTTTAAAAAACAACTGATGTATTTTAAGGGTCTTTGCCTAAATCTCATCTTTAACTAGCAGTTTAATCTACAAACAACACAATCAAATGAAAGCACTAATAATTGACAGAAGGCCCTATTTTATTTATTTTATTTGTTTATTTAACAAATCCTCCCTCAGGTTTATTTGTACACATAGCACAGGAGGACTCCAGCCCCATGCAGATGGCAGCCCCGGGGGGTCACACCGGTCCTTCTGTCCTCACGTTGGCAGACAGAGATGTCTACTCTGAAGCCTTTGTAGGGGCCTGGGCACCTTTGAGAGCCTGAGCTGGAACTGAAGCTGGAGCTGCAGCCTGGGCCTTGTTTTGATCCTTGGACTTGGCCTTGACCTTTGGCCGGCAGAGCCTGAGCCCCTTGGCAATGCGTGCACGAGCATGCTTCCCAAGCTTGGGGTGGGCAATGTAGGCAAGTTGATCGAGCTTGCGGCTGACACCCCGCTTTGGGATCTTGGGCTTAACCTCCTTGGGCTTTACGAGAGCCTTGATGGCCTCAGCACGTGCACTCATGGCCTTGGCATTGTTGGCCTGCATCTTATTTAGCCCTTTCTTGTGCTTCTTGGCAAAGCGCATGTTCCTCAGGAACTTGGGGTCCACCCCCTTAAGAGATTCGTATCTTTGTGATCGGGGTTTCTTGATACCATTTCTATGCCATTTTCGGGACTGGTTGTGTGTTGTGTGGTTCTTGGACTTGGCCATGTCTGTACTTCAGCCATGGTTCCCGAAGCGCCTAGGACCGGAAGAGCAAAGGCCCTATTTTAAACATGAACTATCTTTGTCTTTTTGCCAAATGTAGGCTTTAGTTTTTCTTTAAGTCTTTTATTTCATGTTTAAACTTTTTTTGTTGTTGTTGAGATGGGGGTCTTGCTGTGTTGGCCTGACTGGTCTTTAACTGTTGGCCTCAAACGATCCTCCCACTTTAGTATCCCAAAGTGCCGGGATTACAGGCATGAGTGACTGTACCCAGCCCTTTTACTCTTCTGTCAGATACCACAAAGTTTAGATATAGATGTAATATTTCTGGACACTTACTGAAAGTACTGTGCTGTGTGTAGATTTGTTAATGGCTATTTTAAGAATTTCTAAAATTTAATGGCCAAAAATTTCACATATAGGGTATAATGTATACATTATGGGATGGCTAAATCAAGCTAATTAACATATCTATTACCTCACATACTTATTTTTTGTGATGACAACATTTAAAATCTACTCTAGGGTCATTTAATTTTTAAGAGCAGAAAGCGCAGTTCCCTTGTGGTGTGACATAGTAATCAGGCTAAGCTGCAGCACAACCTTGAAATGTTTGCTTTGAATTGATTTGATAATTATAATCTGGTCATTTCTTTTTTCCTTTTTTTTCTCCCCAGTAATCCCAAAAGAAATTAAGAGGCAATTTTTTTTTTTTTTTCTGAGAAGTAATCATATTTTATTGAGGGCCTGGAAAATCAGTAAATTGCCTGAAAGATTTTGATTGTTACCATAATTTTAGTATAGCTTATTAAATAACAATACCAGTGGGATAGCTTAGGAGTGTGAAACTTGATTACAACTTATGATTGTGAAGTTTAGGTTATTTTTTTTTTAATTTTTTATTGCATTTTAGGTTTTGGGGTACATGTGAAGAACATGCAAGATTGTTGCATAGGTATACACGTGGCAGTGTGAGTTGCTGCCTTCCTCCCCATCACCTATATCTGGCATTTCTCCCCATGCCATTCCCCCCCTGCAACTCCCCACCCCCCGCTGTCCCTCCCCTATTTCCCTCCAACAGACCCCAGTGTGTATTGCTCCCCTCCCTGTGTCCATGTGTTCTCATTGTTCAACACCCGCCTATGACTGAGAACATGCGGTGTTTGATTTTCTGCTCCTGTGTCAGTTTGCTGAGAATGATGGCTTCCAGGTTCATCCATGCCCCTACAAAGGACACCAACTCATTGTTTTTGATGGCTGCGTAATATTCCATGGTGTATATGTGCCACAAGTTCCCTGTCCAGTCTATCATCGATGGGCATTTGGGTTGGTTCCAGGTCTTTGCTATTGTAAACTGTGCTGCAATGAACATTCGTGTGCATGTGTCCTTATAGTAGAACGATTTATAATCCTTTGGATATATACCCAACAATGGGATTACTGGGTCAAATGAAATTTCTATTTCTAGGTACTTGAGGAATCGCCACACTGTCTTCCACAATGGTTGAACTAATTTACACTCCCACCAACAGTGCAAAAGTGTTCCTATTTCTCCACATCCTCTCCAGCATCTGTTGTCTCCAGATTTTTTAATGATCGCCATTCTAACTGGCATGAGATGGTATCTCAATGTAGTTTTGATTTGCATTTCTCTAATGACCACTGATGAGCATTTTTTCATATGTTTGTTGGCCTCATGTATGTCTTCTTTTGTAAAGTGTCTGTTCATATCCTTTGCCCACTTTTGAATGGGCTTGTTTGTTTTTTTTTCTTGTACATCTGTTTTAGTTCTTTGTAAATTCTGGATATCAGCCCTTTGTCAGATGGGTAAACTGCAAAAATTTTTTCCCATTCTTTTAATTGACGATTCACTCTAATGAGTGTTTCTTTTGCTGTGCAGTAGCTGTGGAGTTTGATTAGGTCCCATTTGTCTATTTTGGCTTTTGTTGCCAATGCTTTTGGTGTTTTGGTCATGAAGTCCTTGCCTATGCCTATGTCCTGAATGGTTTTGCCTAGATTTTCTTCTAGGGTTTTTATGGTGTTAGGTCTTATGTTTAAGTCTTTAATCCATCTGGAGTTAATTTTAGTGTAAGGTGTCAGGAAGGGGTCCAGTTTCTGCTTTCTGCACATGGCTAGCCAGTTTTCCCAACACCATTTATTGAAGTTTAGGTTATTAAGGTGATTTTTGGATGTGACTTTATGTGAAATACCCTTTTCTTTTCTTTTCTTTTCTTTTTTTTTTGAGATGGAGTTTCACTGTTGTTACCCAGGCTGGCATGCAATGGCACAATCTCGGCTCACCGCAACCTCCACCTCCTGGGTTCAGGCAATTCTCCTGCCTCAGCCTCCTGAGTAGCTGGGATTACAGGCACACACCACCATGCCCAGCTAATTTTTTTGTATTTTTAGTAGAGATGGGGTTTCACCATGTTGACCAGGATGGTCTCGATTTCTTGACCTCATGATCCACCCACCTCGGCCTCCCAAATTGCTGGGATTACAGGTCTGAGCCACCGCGCCTGGCCCTGAAATACCCTTTTCTTGGGAGAGTAGGGGAAGAAAAGGTAGATAATGCCTGTGCTGCACGGTGATATTTAGCAGTGTTCTCAACAGTTAGGAGAGGAATGTTTTCTTTTGAGGGGAGATGGTTTCATGAGTAGCAAATAGGATCATGTGGTGAACTGAACTTTTAAAACATACTGATAGATAATCTGCAGATTCTGACTTAATTGGACTATGTGTGTATATATTCAAAGCAAATTTTATTAGCCATTGATTTATGTATCTGATTTTTTGATGTCACAAAGGATGAATGTAAAATAGATAATTTTTGTTTTAACTTAGAAATTCAAAGAAATAATGATAGTTTTAAACCAAAAAACCTTCAGTATTTACAAAAACCATTTCAAAAGTGTCACTTGCAACCATTTGGCTTCTTGGATTTTTTTTTTTTTTTTTTGATATGGAGTTTTGCCCTTGTTGACCAGGCTGGGGTGCAGTGGCATGATCTCGGCTCACTGACAGCCTCTGCCTCCCAGGTTCAAACGATTCTCCTGCCTCAGCCTCCTGAGTAGCTGGGATTACAGGTGTGTGCCACCATCCCCGGGTAATTTTGCATTTTTAGTAGAGATGGGGTATCACCATGTTGGTCAAAGCTGATCTCAAACTCCTGACCTCAGGTGATCCACCCACCTCCACTTCCCAAAGTGCTGGGATTATAGGCTTGAGCCACCACGCCTTGCTTGGATATTTCAGTCATTTATTCCAGCATCTATTAAGTGCACATAGTTTGCCAGACAGTACAAGTTTAGGCAGATGGTTAGCTTTAAAAAGTTAGAAGGTTAATTTGAGCTTAGAAGGGAAGCAACAGAAAAAAATGGCTAAGCCCTCTTTCTAAATGTGAGGCAGACTATTTCCTAAATCCCCCGGAGGAACTGAAAATTGATTAGTGAGTCTTTAGTCTTTGAGTAATATAATCTAAATCTTTTGGCTTTTATGAATTCCACTATAAGATGGAAAAATAAGGTCAAGGAATGATCAGCACTTGTGGAGGCGAGAAGCCTGTATAATAATTCTGTTTCACAAATTGGGGATGGAGAGACCCAGATTTTGTGATCTGCCCAAGTTTAACAAAATAAATGGGGATGTAGTGACTTGAATCCAGATGTTAATGCTCAAAATCCTTACACAAAAGCCCTTTTGAATCGTTGAAATAATTCACTCTTCTCAGTGACTTAGAAGTATTAGCTGTATTAGCCCAAGCAATGTTAATTGTTTTGGTAAATGACTAGAATGCAAAATTCTGGTTGCCAGCTGGGGGTAATGGAGGTGTGACTGCTATTGGCTACAAGATAGATTTTAGGTGACAAAATGTTCTGAACTAGATAGTGGTGATGGTTGTATACCTTGTGAATGTACTGAATGCCACTGAAGTGTATACTTTAAAAAGGTTAAAATGGTAAATTTATGTGTATTTTACTACAACAACAAAAAATCCTTGAGTTTAAAGGCTAACACAGGTCTGCAAGGCTTAACTGTAGCCTGTTAGATAAATTGAGGAAGGTGTGTGGGGAGAATCTATGAGTTAGTTTACTCCTACACTAGGAGTAGATGAGATCCTGAGTCTGGTTTATGGTTATATTGCTAGGGTGGCTGGCTACTTCTGGTCACTTTGGACTATGGGATAAGAGATTAGAGCCATGGAAGAGAGCCCACTGAGGTCTTGTGCACAGTGAACAGTTAGGAACGAGGATTTGAGGGTAGGGAGGGGATTATTCCATGAATAGACAATAGAATTTCTCTTGTGTTCTAAGCCTGAGTAATGCTCTGGTTGCTTAGTTTACAGACTTTAGCCTAACTAATTTTGAGCTCCTCTCATTGAGTCTCAGCCTGCAGGAGGATCTATTCATGAATGCACTCATATTTTCTTGAAAAATTAAGAGACTATTTTACCCAGTTTCATTTAGACTTTGGCCCACATGCTAATGTATATGCACAGCTGCTTCAAAGTCTTGAAGAGGAATTCAATAAGAGACTGATTTCTATAGACAGAAATGCATAAAAACAAAAAAATATATGTGTGATACATTTATAAATCCTTTAGAGGGTTTTAGGAATTTTTGAAAAAATTCTAAAGTGAGATAACTAATGTGTTTTGTTTTATGTACCTGTATGATCCATAATAAAACCTGAGATTTTGCTACCTAATAGAAAATGGAGAGGACTGATGCCGGTATCAGCCACCTCAGTTACGGCAGAAGTTTTCTTGCTAGACTGTTACAAGGGTAAGTAATAATTATAGGACTGTGGCCAATACAAATTCAAGCTTGTCCTACAAAGGCCTAGTATGATCACTTACGCCACAATATTTCTCAGCAAGGCAACTAGTATTTGAGCCAGAATTTCCAACACTTGACCAAAAAGACTAAAATAGTTCCACAGCCTGTTGTCCCTCCTCCTGCTGTGTAATAACCCTTTGCCCCCTACAGCTTTGCCTCTTAAACGCTAGTCTCCGGATCAGTAAAACCAGTTATTTTTGTTAGTTTATTTATGTTTCTGAGGAAGGTAAGACTGCTTTGGCAAATTATTGGCATTATGTGTGAATGAAGACCACATGGTTTATAAATTGTAGGACAAGGACCCTGAAAGTGCAGAGGGAATACATTCTGGAGTCCCATCTTCAACCTACTTGCCACCAAGTGTGACACATGGGATAGAGCTCAGGGCTGTATGATGGGTCGTGATGCTCTTCCAACGAAGAATATGTGACAGGGTACAGAAGAATAGGGCAGAGACTGAGGGGTGAGGTCTGGATTTTAGTAATTTCTGTCACTAACTATTTGGTCTTGGGGAATGCAGTTCATAGGTCTAGTTGCTCATCTATATAACAGAGTTTAGGCTAGATGGTTTGTTCAAGAATGCAGTTCTGTTCAGTACTTTCTCTGATTACTTTCTGGCTTAACAGTTAACACTTGTGGAAAGGGGCTGCTGAAGTTCTTTGGATAAAATAGGTAAAACTGCCATGAGTAAAAGTTTTATTCTTGCCTGAATTATCCATATAGGGTTCTTAAATTGATCAAGTTAATTCAGTATTATTTTTGTTCCCTAGTAACTGTATTGTAGCAACAATCTTAGTGAATAAATGAAGGGATTAGGCTGCCTGCCAGTTCCCTGCATCATGAAAAATGCTGTGAGGATCCTTAAAGCTGGTCTAGGTCAGAAAGGTAGGTCAGTCAACCTGGGAACTTTCTATCCCAGCCTGTGGGAAGCTAGCTGAGGAAATGGTTGTTAAGCAGCAGTGATTCCATCCTGTGACATTCCTAATCAACACCAACTACCTCCTCTTAGTCAAGTTATGGGTAAAGTAGATGGGGATGGGATATAGATAGATCGGGTTGCTATGATGCAGGGAGTGAAATCACAGTGCTGGCACACCTAGGTCCTGGATTTGGATATCCTGAAGGCTGTGTTCTTTGAGGACCAGCCTTTCTGAGCTTGAAGAAATGTCTGGGGTATACTAGATCCTCAAGACTTGGGAAGAAGAGATGCAATAATTAGAACTTTGATTATGTTTCCCCCTGCAGTCTTGTGGCTTTGAGAACAATCTAAACACTGCATTTGTAGTCACAAGAAATTCTCATTATGCCATTGGCCATCTAGTGGAGAGAGGGAGTGATCAATAGGCATTTGAAAAATCGATTGGTGGTCGGGTGCAATGCCTGTAATCCCAACACTTTTGGAGACCAAAGTGTGAAGATCATTTAAAGCCAAGAGTTCAAGACCAGTCTGGGCAACATAGTGAGACCCTGTCTCCACAAAGGAAATAAAAACGTTACCCAGGTGTGGTGGTACATACTACTACTGCCAGCTACTTGGGAGGCTGAGGCGGGAGCATTGCTAGAGCACAGGAGGTTGAAGCTGCGTTGAGCCAAGATCGTACCACTGCTCTCCAGCCTGGGCAACAGAGCAAGACCCCATCTCAAAGAAGAAAAAAATAGATTGGTTAAATAGGAAAGACGTTACTGGGAAGACTTGGATTATAGTCTTCCCAGCACATATACTGCCTGGATTATGGTCATACTATTACCAACTAGAAATCCTGCTTTGACCATGTATACATTTCACTGGCTCCCAAAGATTCTTGGAAGAAATATCTTTGTGCTGGCAGACAGTTGCTGGTTATCCTGTGGGAAAGAGTAGTATTTTTCATTTAAGGCACAGTTTATATGTAGCACTAGATAATGTGTTGAAGTTAAGAAAGGACAGAAACAACTCCATTACATTCTGGCTGTTTTGGTTGAGCCTAAAATAATTCCCAATAATTTTGAGATAGTATTGTGTAGTAGAACACTGGGTTAGGACTTTGTGAGACCTGCCTTCTTATCCCAGCTCTGCCACTTAAAGAGCTGTGTGACTGGGAGCAAGTCATTTGAGGTAACTTAAACGTTAGATTTCTTTCATGTAAAATGGGAACAGCAATAATACCGGACCAGCTGATCTCATAATGAAATAATATGTAGAAAAATACTTTTGGTGACATTCAGTACAAATCTCTACAAGAGATAAGGGTATTCTAGAGGGTCCCTACACTACCACAATAGAAAATATCAACTGCCACAATGCCACAATCCAATCATTGCCATTGGGAATTCGTGGTTTTTCTGCAATACAAATGGATTTTATAGATTAAAAGGTAGTCTAGCTCAGGTACTAGGAAACAATAGCAAGTTGGCAATTCAAATGATCCCAACCTGCCTGGACAGCTTTGTCTGAGAGGTGAGGTCTCCCAGTGTTGCCTAGGCTGGAGTGCACTAGTTATTTATAGGTACCATCATAGTGTGCTGCATCCTTAAACTCGTGGGCTCAAGCGATCCTTCTGCCTCAGCCTCCAGAGTAGCTGGAACCACAGGCACAGTGCTACTGCACCTAGCTTTTGTTTTTCCTTATAGATTTGCTGGCCAGCCACAGTGGCTCACACCTACAATCCCAACACTTTGGAAGGCTGAGGCGGGAGTATCACTTGACCCTAGGAGTTTGAGACCAGCCTGGGCAACACAGTGAATCCCCATTGCTACAAAAAAATTATAGCTAGGTATGGTGCTGTGTGCCTGTAATCCCAAATGCTTGGTAGGCTAAGGTAGAAGAATTGCTTGGGCTCAGGAGGTTAAAGCTGCAGTGAGCTGTGATGACACTGCTTCACTCCAGTCTGGATGTTAGAGCCAGACCCTGTCACACACAAAAAAAGACTTGCCTCATTCATATAACATCAATAAAAACCCTCCTAAAAGCAGGCAAAGTTAATACCATTTTAGAATTACATTTCTGTAATCTTAGCACTTTGGGAGGCTGAGGTGGGAGGATCATTTGAGCCCAGGAGTTTGAAACCAGCCTGGGCAATGTAGTGAGACCCCCATCTGTATTAAAAAAAATTTTTTTTTAAATTTTAACCATTAGGTTAAGGGGAAATTTATTATAGAACTTTTAGTATTGTATATATATAAATTATATTTGTATATGGAACTTATGGTAGATGGTTTTTTGACATGATATCCCCTTGGCCAGGACCCCTCATCATATTGCTGTTCATATGGGATAACACAATTTAATTCCTAATGATTAAACTTAATATTTTTTCCTGGGAACTCACTGGCATGACTGCCTGCCTGATTATTTCTGGCCAGCACTCTTTGTGGAAATATAGAGTTTGATAAGTTTGTTTTCTGCTCTGTGAAGAAGTACTTTAACAGGTGTATGAAAAGTGCCAACTAGATTGTCATAAACAGTCTTTGTCCATCTTAGTTCTGTCAGTTCTGGACTTGATAGGTTTCTTGTCTTAACTGTAACATTTCTAGGTTGATGAGTCTCAATTTTTTTTCCTTCTATCCTTTCTAGTTTCTTCTAATTAAGTAGCTCTTCTTTCATCAAAGCCCCAAGATTTTTTCTGTCATTTAGTTGTCCACTTTCTGGGGTTTTTGAGATTCTCAGATTTGGCAAACAGAACTGTGTGTTAGGAAACTGTTTTCCATATCCATCAAAAGAAGAGTGTCAAGAGGAGGAAGGATAGGACTTAGCAAAGTAAAAAATTCCTGGATCCATGTCCTATGCTGCCCTTTATTAGCCGTATGAGCCTGAACAAGTCCTTACGATGATGTGAACCTCAATTGTTGGTTAAGCTATAGAATAGTGATGTTAATAGCTCTCTTATTTATCTTATTTGTTCATTTGAACACAAATTGAGTGGCATAGAGTAGGCCTTGAGCACCACTGCAGTGACCCCATTTTTTTTTTTCTATTTTGTTGTGTGAAAACAGCTGTTAGTCTCTGCACTCTATAATGGCAGGGAACTTTATATCTCCTTTCCCCTTCCTCTCGGACCTTGCCCAGGTAGTCAGGGTCTCCTGTGTAAAGTTGTTCTCACAGATGAGAACTGCCTCCATTTGTGCCAAAGCCACAGCGTGACCCTGCCTGACTTTGTGACTGAGATGAAGGAGCAAGTGTGCTATCAAAGGGAAGATAACACAAATCTAGAAGGAAGTTGTAATACTGGAGGCCACAGAATCAAGATTAAAAACTATCTTGACAGGCTGCAGCCCTGGGTTGGAAACAAGGTAAAACCTAACTGAGACCAGCAAATTTTCCTAATTTAAGTTGACTGTTAATAATGATAGCTGACATTTACTGAGCGCTTGCATGTTAGGCATCCTGTTCAATATGCATGTTATGTAATTCTTATGACAGATGAGGATAAGGCCATTATTATAAAGATGGGGAAATATAAAGTAACCTGTTCAGTCTTGCTCAGCCATTAGATGGTGAAACTAGAATTCTAAATCCTGAGGTTTGGTTCCAAAGCAGACACTCTTAACTCTTACAGTAACAGCCCCCCAAAATAATGTCCCACCAAAGATAGCCATATCCTAATCCTCAGCCCCTATAAATATGTTACCTTCATGACAGAAGGGACTTTGCAGATGTGATTAAGGGTCACTGACCTTTAGATGGGAAAGTTACCTGGGTTATCCAGGTGGCCCAATCTAATCATACGAATCCTTAAAAGTGAGAAACTTTCCTATCTTCTGTGAGAGAAGGGGAGATGGAAGGGGAGATTCAAAGCATGAGGAGAACTGACCTGCTGTTGCTTGCTTTAAAGGTAGAAAAAGCGGAATGTAAACCAAAGAATGTGGGCAGCTTCTAGAAGCTGGAAACAGCCCTCAGCCGACAACCAGCAGGTAAATTCAGTCCTATAACTGTCAGGAACTGAATTCTGCCAACAAGCTGAATGAACAAGGAAATGTCTTCTCCCCTAGAGCCTCCAGAAAAGAGCCAACGCCTTGATTTTCTTCATGTGCATTTATACATTTCTTGTGCAACTTTCTCCTAGATGTTTTATATTTTTTTATTGTGATTTGAATCTTTTTTTTCCATTTTATTTTCTAGTAATTGCTAGTATAGTGTAAGGCTATTGGATTCAGAATATGTCTTAATTCTTCCATTCTACTGAATTTTCTTACTCATCCTTATAATTTTTCAGTTGATTCTCCTGGATTTTCTTAGGTAGGCAATTGCATTATCTGCAATTAATTACATGTTGTTTCTTCCTTTACAATATTTAAACCTATCACTTGGTTCTTTTCCCATTGACTGCTGGCACTTTGAAACAGCTGTTTGACATCAAAGACATTTTGACACAGCCTAAACACAAATTATTAAATAATCTTTGTGTTTCCAAAATGAAATAATAATAGCTAATACATATCAATTGCCTATTGTGAACTAGATAGATTTCAAGTATTAATATCTTATATATTAATTAATTAATTAATTAATTTTTTTTTTTGAGACGGAGTTTCGCTCTTGTTACCCAGGCTGGAGTGCAATGGCGCATCTCGGCTCACCGCAACCTCCGCCTCCTGGGTTCAGGCAATTCTCCTGCCTCAGCCTCCTGAGTAGCTGGGATTACAGGCACGTGCCACCATGCCCAGCTGATTTTTTGTAGTTTTAGTAGAGACGGGGTTTCACCATGTTGACCAGGATGGTCTCGATCTCTTGACCTCGTGATCCACCCGCCTCGGCCTCCCAGAGTGCTGGGATTACAGGCTTGAGCCACCGCGCCCGGCCTTATATATTAATTTATTTAATTCTTACTACAACCTCATGAAGTTGTTGTTATATTCCTTTTAATGACAGGCAAACCGAGGAGCAGAGACATCAAGCAACTTGCGGAAGGTTGAACAAGGGAGTGGTGCAGACTTGAACCCAGGCAATTCTGTTCCCAAGTACTCAATTTTCTTTTTCTTTTTTTCCTATCCTTTTTAGTTTCTTCTAATTAAGTAGCTGTTATTCTCAACTCATACTCTTAAGTACTATTCAAAACTGCTTCTAAGTGAATGACACAAAATTGCAATCTTCATTTTTCTAATTATAAAAATAAGACATGCTTATTAGAAATGATTCAGTCAAAATAAAAAGGTTTAGACAAAAGGAAAATCACCTCTCCACTATCATTTTTTTCCTTGCTGCTGAATATCTCACTGTAAGATGGAATGATGACTTACTTCATTAATCCCATACTGACGGGTTTTTGCATACAGCTTTTCTTAGTTTTCTTTTCTATTTTGTTGTTGTTACTCTCTTCCTGTGCTTACCCATCGTGTACCCCTGATGTGCTTATGATATTTCCTGAACTGGGATTTCTCAGTCAAAAAGAGTAATCACATTTCACATTTTGAATTGCCAAATTGTACCCTTCCATTCAAGAAATGGCTATTAAAGTTTCTTAACCTCATAGGTGAAACATAGCTCAATGTTATTTTTGCATATTTTAACCATCTTTATTTTTCTATTGGGATCTCCCTATATTGTCCAGACTGGTCTTCAGGTAATTCTCACTTCAGCATGATGGTGCGTGCCTGTAGTCCCAGCTACTTGGGAGGGTAAGGTGGAAGGATCACACGAGCTCAGGCAATTGAGGTTCCAGTGATCATGCTACTGCATTCCAGCCTGGGTGACAAAGCAAGACACTGTCTCTTAAAAAAGAAAATAGTCATCTGCACTTTCTTATGTATTTTTACAAATGACAATATATTGTTTTAAAATTACTCATTTGAGTGAACAAGACCCCACCTTTCAGCCTCCCTCCCTTCCTTAGACTTAACGACTCTGCAGCCACACTGGATGGCACAAAGGGTCAGGACTGCTACTTTGGGTTATTACTTGGTAATTCAAAACTATTTTGACTCCTAGATAAATGTTGTGGATTGCACACTTGTGCAAAAAATAAGCATGATTTAAATCCACCTAAGATAGAAGAAACCAGCAAATTAGTGATGTCAACAAACAGAAAAATGTGAAGCAGATGAAAAATGGAAAGTAGCCTGCAGAGAAAATGCCAATAGGCATGCCTGTTTACACAGCAGAACTCTGAAAGACTCAAGAATTGGAACCTTTCAGTTGCGTTAACTAGTTGGAGGTAAGAGGGGCTCATAACATGGTCTTGTTGAAAGACCGTAAGGAAGAGTTAAAAACACAGATCCCTTTTCATATCTGACCCTGCCAGATGACTGTCTCTTCCTTACTTCTGAACAAGAAAGGAAGCTTATAGAAATTCAAGTAGAGAAGCATCAGATTCAGAAACAAAGGCAGAGAGAATGAGTGCTGCAGCACTGTTCTGAAAATGAATATGAAGTGCAAATCTATATTTGGAAGACTTAGACTCCCCACCCTCATTCTTCTTGTTCCCTCCTTCCAACTAGGCTCCCAGAATTCTGGCAATCAGCTTATAGCTCATTAAGCAGATTGGAGGATTTTTCTCTGGAGAAGCTGTCTAGCCAAGGGCAAAACTACTACAGATTCTGACATTTTTAGAGTTACTTGTTAAATGGGCAGTTACAGTGATAGCTACTACTGAACCCTCCTTGCCCATGCATGCAGAGCTGCTAATCGGCATTTTAGTGTGTCCCTCTTAAATATGAATGGACTGCTAAAAATTAATCCTTTAACATGAAAGAAACTTAGAGAAAACAGACTATGCAGGGAGCAGAAAAAAATTAAAAAGCAAAAACTTTTACCTTCTTCGATGAGAAGATTTTACATAAGTGAAATATGAGATGCTTTTAAACAACAAAAAAGGACAAAACCATAAATAACTGTAAACAATAAAAATTAAAAGAATTAAAAAGTCAAAAAATATAAGCAACAAATAATTAGAAATAGGCCAGGCATGGTGGCTCACACCTGTAATCCCAGCACTTTTTGAGGCCAAGGCAGGCAGATCACTTGAGGCCAGGAGTTTGAGACCCACCTGGCCAACATAGTGAAAACTCATCTCTACTAAAAATGGAAAAATTAGCCAGGTGTGATGGGCACCTGTAATCCCAGCTACTGGGAGGCTGAAGCAGGACAATCACTTGAACCTGGGAGATGGAGGCTGCAGTGAGCTGAGATTATGCCATTGGACTCCAGCCTTGGTGACAGCGTGAGACCCCATCTCAAGAAAAATTAGGCCAGGCACAGTGGCTCATGCCTGTAATCCCCAGCACTTTGGGAGGTGGAGGTGGGCGGATCACAAGGTCAGGAGTTTGAGACCATCCTGACTAACATGGTGAAAAACTATCTCTACTAAAAATACAAAAATTAGCCAGATGTGGTGGTGTGCGCCTGTAATCCCAGCTACTCAGGAGGCTGAGGCAGGAGAATCACTTGAACCTGTGAGACGGAGGCTGCACTGAGCTGAGATTATGCCACTGGACTCTAGGCTTGGTGACAGAGTGAGACCCCACCTCAAGAAAAAAAAAATTAGGCTAAGCACAGTGGCTCATGCCTGTAATCCCAGCACTTTGGGAGGCTGAGGTGGGCAGATCACAAGGTCAGGAGTTCGAGACCATCCTGACAAACATGGTGAAACCTTGTCTCTACTAAAAATAGAAAAATTAGCCGGGCGTGGTGGCATGCACCTGTAATCCCAGCTACTCAGGAGGCTAAGGCAGGAGAATTGCTTAAACCCAGGAAGCGGAGGTTGCAGTGAGCCAAGATTGTGTCACTGCACTCCAGCCTGGGCAACAGAGTGAGACTCTTGTCTAAAAAAAAAAAATTAGAAATAAAAAAAATTTTCCTTTTTTAATTTTTTCTTTCTTTTTTTTTATAGACAGGGTTTCACCATGTTGGTCAGGCTGGTCTTGAACTCCCTACCTCAGGCGATCCACCTGCCTTGGCCTCCAAAGTGCTTGGGTTACAGGCGTGAGCCACTACACCCAGCCAGAAAATAAAAAAATTTTAAATGCCACTTATAATAGCATAAAACATATAAAGTACTTACAGATTTTTGTGACAAAAGATATGCAGGACCTGTACACTGAAGAGCTATAAAACATTGCTTAGAGAAATTAAAGAAGACCTGAATAAATTGAGAGATATACCTTGGTCATGAGTCAAAATACTCAATACAGTTAAAATGTCAGTTATCCCTGAATTGACCTATATATTTAATACGATCTCTATCAAGATCCAGCATATCTTTTTTTTAAGGTAGAAATTTATAAGCTAATTGTAAAAGTTTATATGAAATGCAGCAGACCTAGAATAGCCAAAACAACTTTGAAAACAGACCAGAGTTGGAGTAAGTCTTAGTTTGGATGGACTGCTATAACAAAATACCACAAACTGGTAGCTTATAAACAACAGAAATTTATTTCTCCATCTGAGGCTAGAGAGGCCAGATCAAGGCATTAGCAGATTCAGGGTCAGGCAGAAGTCTGCTTCCTCATAGATGGCTATCTTATGGTAACCTCACATGGCAGAAGGAGCAGGGATCTCCCTGGGGCCTCTTTTATAAGAGCACTAATCCCATTCATGAGCATTCTACCTTAAAACTTATACAGCTGTAATAATCAAGACTGTAGTAGGTATGTAAAATAAAAATAGATCAATGGGGCAGAATATAGATATAAAGGCACACACATATTGATAATGTATATTGATTTGCTACAAACAAAAAGATAATTCAGTGGAGAAAGGACCATCTTTTCAACAAATGTTGGAACAACAGGATATACGTATGCAAAAAGACCCCTTCTAGCCATATCCTGTTTCATTTGCAAAAATTAACTCAAGATGGGTGAAAGACCTAAACTACAAATCTTATAGATGAAAACTTTTTGTGACCTTTGTTTGGGTAATGATTTCTTATGACACCAAAAACATTGGTCTATTAAAAAAAAATCCAAAACCCAAACTCATAAACTGGACCTCATCAAAATGTAAAACTTCTGCTCTAACAGAGAAGGAAAAGACAAGCCACAGATTAAGAGAAAATATTTGCAACATATATTTCTGATATAGGACTTGTATCTAGAAAATACAAAGAACTCTCAAAACTCAATAAGAAAATGACCATATTGAAACTTGGCAGAAAGATTAGAATCTACATTTTACTGAGGAAAATACATGAAAGATCAATAAACACATGCAAAGATTCCTAACATCATTATTCATTAGTCATTAGGGAAATCGAAATGAAAACCACAGTGAGATGCCACTCTATACCTATTAGAATGGCTAAATTAAGAAGACTGAGGCCAGGTGCAGTGACTCAAACCAGTAATCCCAGCACTTTGGGAGGTCAAGGTGGGTGGATCCCTTGAGCTCAGGAGTTTGAGACCAGCCTGGCCAATGTGGCGAAACCCCATCTCTACTAAAAATTCAAAAATTAGCTGGGTATGGTGGCATGTGCCTATAGTCCCAGCTATTTGAGAAACAAGAGAATTGCTTGACCCCCGGAGGTGGAGGTTGCAGTGAGCCGAGATTACACCACTGCACTCCAGCCTGGGCAATGGAGTGAGACTCCATCTCAAAAAAAAAAAAGACTGAGCATACTAAGTGATGGTGAACTGAAACTCTCATATACTTTTTGTAGGAAAATGGTACCATCACTTTGCAAAAACAATTTGGCAGTTTCCAAAAAGTTAAACCATATCCAGCATATGATTCAGCCATTCACTCCTAAAGAAAATATATGTCTATACAATGACCTGAACATATTTGTTCATAGCAACTTCATCTGTAATAGCCCCAAACTGGAAACAACTAAGTTTCATCAAAAAGGAAATAAATAGGTTGGGTGCAGTGGCTTGTTAGAAATAAATGCTTGGAGTTGCAAAGAAAATGAGTACTCAAGCAAAGGATTTCTCAGCAAGGCAAATTTACTTCTGCAGAAGGATGCCATTCATAAGCCTGGCTGCCATGACAGCACTCCAAATAAAGGAGAGAAGGGATTTTTATTCTTATTGCAGCTTGTCCCTGCTATGGCATTCTGCCTTCACTGGCTGAAGTTGGACCACACAATCTAAGCTGAACCCAATTGACTAACTTGAAAGGTGCAGGGGTATAATTACATTGGTGGGAAGGGCAGTTTCGGCAGGAATAGCTGTTGCAATGGTAGGGGTAATTTACAGAGTGAGTAGCAGATGTAGGCTCTGTAGATAAGGACCGTTGGGAAAGTTATTTACTGAAACCAAGACAGGGAGGCACAAAGAACAAGGAGGTCTGTCCTTGAGAGGCAAGGAACAAAGAACTAAAAAAACTTAAAAGCTAACCCTTTGAAAAGGAACTTTTTACTGTATTTAACAGGCTCATGCCTATAATCCCAGCACTTTGGGAGGCAAAGGGGGGAGGACTGATTGAAGACAGAAATTTGAGACCAACCTGGTCAACAGAATGAGACATCTCTACAAAAAAATTAAAAAAAAAAGAGCCACTATGGTGGCATGCGCCTATAGTCCCAGCAACTTGGGAGGCTGAGGTGGGAGGACTGCTTGAGCCCGGGAGTTTGAGGCTGCAGTGAACCTTGATCATGCCATTGCACACCAGCCTAAGTGATAGAACAAGACCACATCTTAAAAAAAGTGAATAAGTAAACAAATTGTGGCATATCCTCATATAGTGTCACTCCATCCATGCCATTAACCTTTCCAGATTTAAGGGCACTCTACTTCCCACTGGGAAAAGCGTCAAAATTTTGTTGTAAGAAGAGCATGTGGGATAAGAAAGATTATAATAGTTAACCATCTTTGGAAAATAAAATATATCACAGTGTGTGGTGTATGTCCTTTGGAAATTCCCTTTTATTTTTATATTTTTTGAGACAGAGTCTCGCTCTGTTGCCCAGGCTGGAGTGCAATGGCACGATCTCAGTTCACTGCAACCTCTGTCTCCTGGGCTCAAGGGATTCTTGTGCCTCACCCTCCCAAGTATGTGGGCTTACAGGTGCCTGCCACCATGCCTGGCAAACTTTTGGGTAATTTTTGCATTTTTAGTAGAGACGAGGTTTTACCATATTGGCAGGCTGGTCTTGAACTTCTGACCTGAAGTGATCCGCCCACCATGGCCTCCCAAAGTGCTGGGATTACAGGCGTGAGCCACAGTGCCTGGCCAGAAATACCCTTTTAAAAAGTCCTACACCACGTGTCAAACTCAGAACACAAAGAATCACTGTCCCATTGTTTGGTACAGTACTCCTGTTTGTTGAGAGCCCATTCACTAGAGCAGCTCTGCTTCTGCTTAATGAAAGCTCTTTTCTGAGAGGCAACAGAGTGTATTCTATTATAAATGAAGTGCTCTTCTAGAACTTTCTGAGCTTAAAAAAAAAATGCAGTACATAATGTGACTAGAGGATCAAATGTGAAAACTAGTTAGCTTAGGCCATGATTTCTCATCGGGGCTACCATTTCCAGGGGAATATTTCTGGTTACTAATCATATCTGTGCAGTGTGGCCAAACTTTTTGGTGTTTTTTAATTCTCCTATAACCACTAGACTTTTCTGGAAGGTGCTCGCTTTCTTGATGGAGATATTGCAAATGGATCCCAGAAATTGGGCCCAAGTGGCTAGTAAACTAGTTCCTTAATTTGAAAATAATAATCAAAGATAAGAAATAAACATTCAGGCAGGGTGTGGTGGCTCACGCCTATGTAATCCCAGCACTTTGGAAGCCCAAGGTGGGTGGATCACTTGAAGTCAGGAGTTTGAAACGAGCACGGCCAACATGGTGAAACCCCATCTCTACTAAAAATATAAAAATTAGCCAGGCATGGTGGTGCACACTTATAATCCCAGCTACTCAAGAGGCTGAGGTTGCAGTGAGCCGACATTGTGCCACTGCACTCCAGCCTTGGCAACCGAGTGAGACTGTCTCAAAAAACAAAAACAAAACAAAAAAAACCTTTAACTTTCCTTTCCAGTAGGAACTGCTTTTCATAATAACTAAATGGTCCCAGATACAGTAGTTTGGAAGAGAAACTATTAAAACAAAATGTATACACTGATTAAACCAGATGTAGAGAATGTTTTAAGGATGACTAAGAAAACCTGAACATAGATTGGTATGAGAAAAGATAAAAGCTTATAAAGAAAAGTAGAAATCATTGCATTAAAAATTCAGGTCATAAAATGTCATGTGCAGTATAGTTTCATTTCGGTACAAAAAATATAGAAATATGTAGATGCAAATTGGTTGTCCAAAGTGGAACACTTATGGGGGTAAAGCGAGGCACTGTTGATATGTCAGGACAACAGGTAGAAACTTGTCTTCCAGGCAAGCTGGGAGGAACGCTTATTCTACAACTCTTCTCTTTTTTTTTTTTTTTTTTTTTTTTTTT
>NW_022436984.1:11913856-11927092 GCF_009761245.1 Sapajus apella | reverse complement strand
GCAACCTCCGCCTCCTGGGTTCAGGCAATTCTCCTGCCTCAGCCTCCTGAGTAGCTGGGATTACAAGCACGCGCCAGCATGCCCAGCTATTTTTTTGTATTTTTAGTAGAGACGGGGTTTCACCATGTTGACCAGGATGGTCTCGATCTCTTGACCTCGTGATCCACCCGCCTCGGCCTCCCAAAGTGCTGGGATTACAGGCTTGAGCCACCGCGCCCAGCCCTACAACTCTTCTCAAACTTCAATGTGAAAGGGAATTGCCTGGGAGTTGGGGGTATGGTGGGTCATGTTAAATGAGGATTCCCAGGCTCTATCCTCAGAGATTCTGTCTCAGTAGATCTGGGGTGGGCCCAAGAATCTGCCTTTTTTGAAAGGACTGAGGTGATTGTGCTGCTGGGACTGGTGAAGGAATGGAGCCTGGCCAACAGCGGTTTCTGCGGACATCATCACTAAGTAGGGATTGGCTAATCCTTGTGGATTTGTTTTACAGAATTTTCCTTTTTTTTTTTTTCTTGAGGTAACCGCTTTAAAATTCGTCTGTTGCTTATTAAAGAAGACTATAGGCTGGTACAGTGGCTCACGCCTGTAATCCCAGCACTTTGGGAGGCCGAGGTGGGTGGATTGCCTGAGGTCAGGAGTCTGAGACCAGCCTGGCCACCATAGTGAAACCCCTGTCTCTACTAAAAATACAAAAATTAAGTGGGTGTGGGGGCAGGTGCCTGTAGTCCCAGTTACTCAGGAGGCTGAGGCAGGAGAATCGCTTGAACCCAGTAGGTAGAGGTTGCAGTGAGCCGAGATTGCGCCATTGCACTCGAGCCTGGGCAACAAGAGTGAGACTCTGTCTCAAACAAAACCAACCAACCAAACAAACAAAACAACTGGAAAGCATAGTGGTATAAATCAAAAGTGTCGAAGTATCAGAGACAGGTCTTAATCAGCTGAGCAATTTATTTTGCCAAGGATAAGGACATGCCCAGAAGAAAACACAGATATCATAGAAACAGCCTGTGGTCAGGGCCTTTCTCCAAAGATGATTTTGAGGGCTCCGGTACTTAGAGGGGAAATGCAGGCTGGAAGAGAAAGAGGGAGGTTGTGGTCACATTACTGAATCCACATGTTGCAAGAGAAAAGGAACAGGTATAGACAATTATGTAGTCATTTCACACTCAGTAAATCAGCACTGATCACTGATAAGGTGAACACAGAGTAGCTAACTGTAGAGTCATCTGGCCTTTTATCTGCGGCTGTCTGCTTAGGAACAAAAAGAAAGGCAATTTCTTGCATGACTCAGCTTTCAGCCTAAAATTTTCCTTTTGGCATCATGAACTGGGGTCCTGAGATTTTATTCTCTTTCACAGTGCTTAAATGAATGACCTTTGCAGTTTGATAGAATTGGGCTTGAGTATCAACTTCAGCACTGTGTGCTGAGTGACATTGTCTCTTGACATCACTAAGGCTGTTTTCTTGTAAGTGAAATAGGAATATTGACAAAGTTGGTATGAGGATTAAGTGAGATAATGCATTTAAAGCATATAGGGTCGGGCGTGGTGGCTCACGCCTGTAATCCCAACCCTTTTGGAGTCTCCTAGGTGGTCGGATCATGAGATCAGGAGATTGAGACCATCCTGGCCAACATGGTGAAACCCCATCTCTACTGAAAATACAAAAATTAGCTGGGCGTGGTGGTGCGCACCTACAGTCCCAGCTACTCAGGAGGCTGAGGCAGGAGAATTGCTTGAACCCAGGAGGCAGAGGCTGCAGTGAGCTGAGATCGCGCCACTGCACCCCAGCCTGGGCAACCAAGCGAGACTCTGTCTCAAAAAAATATATTTTTTAATAAGTTTAGGCCCCACGAATCTGCGTCCACCCATGACAGGCTTCCTCTTTGGCTACGCCTGAAGGATTTTACCTTTACAAAAGTAGATAGCAGACTCAACTCCAAGCCAGGGCACACTGGCAGGCTGGAGATGGCGTGGGAATGCAAGTAAACAGGGGTATTCACAACTCTACTGGCTGCTGGGTTACGAGAAAACCACAAGCTGGAGCAAGAGCGGCCTCTGGGGAAAAACAAGCTATAGATCTGAGGTCCATCGGCAGGAGTTCTTTCTTCAAACAGGTGGTTAGCAAGTGGCACCCATCAGCTACCTGTTGTCTTTGAGAAAAATTAACGACCTACTTTATATATTAACAAGCTACTTTATAATTTATACAAATAAAAATACCATGGCCTATGTGCTGTACCGCAGCCACTCCCCAGCCCTGGAGCAGCTGTGTCCTGCAATGGAGAGAGCCCTGGATAGGTCCTAGCCTCAGCTCCTCTGCTAGGTAGCTAAGTTATGAATGCTTAGCTTTGTTCATCTTTAAAATGAGTGTTAGGCACTCATTTGCCTAAAATGAGGATTAGGCAGCCTCACTCTGAAACTGAAGTCATTTTACGGTATGGAGGTAGAGTTTAAATGATTTCTGTAGAGATACCAGGGCAGTGCCATGGGAAAGTATGGTGCACCTGTTGGAAAGGAGGTTGACATATAGAGAAAGACCATGTGGGATTAGGAAATTTAAAAAATTCTCTCCTCCTGCCCAGTAAACGTGCCAAATATCAGCCTATCATCCTAAGAACTGTCTTCCTTTTAGCAAATGAGAAGATAGTATGTGCATTTCCAAAATTAAAGGGATATTTAAGTCATGTTAAATGTATGACGTGTAGGCAATGATGAAGTTCAAAGAAGCTTGTGTTTACGGTATGGTCTTTGTTATTTAGGAGATTACAACTAAAACAGGACTAGCCCAGATGAAACAATTAATAAAGCTGGTGAGCTTAACCAGAACCCATGATTAGTGATGGGCTGATTGAATACATTCTAGTACATCTATTTTATGGAATACTATGCAATCATCAAATAGAATGAACCACATTTATCTGCATTGACTTGGGAAGGTATAGAAAACATATTAAGTGAACGGGCCGGGCGCGGTGGCTCACGCCTATAATCCTAGCACTTTGGGAGGCTGAGGCGGGTGGATCACAAGGTCAAGAGATCGAGACCATCCTGGTCAACATGGTGAAACCCCGTCTCTACTAAAAATACAAAACATTAGCTGGGCATGGTGGCGCGTGCCTGTAATCCCAGCTGCTCAGGAGGTTGAGGCAGGAGAATTGCCTGAACCGAGGAGGCGGAGGTTGTGGTGAGCCGAGATTGCGCCATTGCACTCCAGCCTGGGTAAAAAGAGTAAAACTCTGTCTCAAAAAAAAAAAAAAAAAAAAGAAAACATATTAAGTGAACATAAGCAAGTGGTAGAATAATAATGAAGAATATGACCATATTTTGTTAAAAGCATAAATGAGACCCTAAATAGGTGATTCTGACACAGCATCATGCTTGTGTAAGCATAGAAAAAGTATGGAATGATATACACCAGCATGCTAATACTGGTTACTTCAAGAGAGTATGATTGAACAGAGGAGGAGAAAAAATATATGCATCATATATATAATATATATGACACTATATGAAACAGATCAATATTACATATATGATATATATATTTTTCATATGTATTTTTATTATATATATTACCTTTCTATAATTGTTTATTTAAATTCTGAGTGTGTGTTATAATTTTTTTTTCTTTTTTTTTTTTTTTTGCCCAGGCTGGAGTATAGTGGTGTGATCTTGGCTCACTGCAGCCTTGAACTCTTGGGCTCAAGCAATCCTCCTCCCTCAGCCTCCTGAATAGTTGGGACTACAGTCATGAGCCACCATATCTGAGTTGTGTACTATAATTTTTAGGAGTGCTCTTGTAAAATAAAAAAAGTATAACCTTCGTTTTCTCAGCCTCACCAGTCTGTGTTGTATGCTGGATTGCACTGTGGTTATAACCCATGTCTCCTCCGCCATATGCTCAGGTCCCCTGTAAAACTCACCCAGTGATTTCAAGGACTTTGCTCCCACCCTGTTTTTCCTCCTTGGCTTACCTCCTGCTGGAGTGGCCTCCCATGACACTCAGGCACATGCCCCCCCGAAGGGGGTGCTGTTTGTGCTTGGGGCTCTGCCAGAGTACAAAATGGCACCATGTTCCCTAGACTCCCAAATACCCCTCAGTGTCCTAGTTCTTCAGGAAGGGGCAATGCCTTTCCCCGCTTCTCCTATCACACTTTACTGGGTGGTTACCAGATTGGAGCTTCTTGGGCTCCTCATGCACATCAACTCTTCTAGGCTGGTCCCCTCTCTCTGGAAATGCCTGGGCCCCTCTGCGCAAGCTCAGCCTCTAGGGGGCATGTCCATATACATTAGTGTTAATTGTGTGGTAGAGGCAGAAATTCAGTGAAGGGAAAGACAGTCTTTTTTAGAAGACTCAGGGTTTACACAGGACTGTGGGGAGATGTGGAGATAGGGTACATCAAATTTGGAAACCCTAAAACCAGCAACATCAAGAAGGGGAAGGCAATAGTGAAAACATGGAATCAATCCAGATGACTTCAAAGGTGGAGTGGATAAAGAAACTGTGGCATATACACACCATGGAATATTATGCAGCCCTAAAAGAGAATGAAATCAGGTCCTTTGCAGCATCATGGATGCAGCTGGAGGCCATTGTCCTAAGAGACATGAAAACCAAATACTGCATGCTCTGACTTCTAAGTGGGAGCTAAACATTGGGTATGCATGGATATAAAGATGGGAACAACAGACAATGCAGACTGCTAGAGGTGGGAGAGAGAGGGGTGGCAAGAGAAAGCAGGGAGCAAGGGCTGAAAAGCTACCTATTGGGCACTATACTCACTACAATCATACTGCAAACCTCAGCAGCACACAATACACCTGTGTAACAAACCTGCACATGTGCCCCGATTCTAAAATAAAAGTTGAAAAACGCTGATGACATGCAGCTAAACCAAAAACAAATAAATAAAAGTTGAAAAAGAATTAAAAAAGAGAAAGTGGCATGGAAGTGTGAAAAAGAAAAGCAGCTGGCCATTATACTCCTGTTAAACACAGATAATTTCACAGAACATCAACATCAGACAAGGCCACTCTTGTGACCTGAGGGGTCAAGGCAAAAACAAGATCACTGTGTGATCATGTCACATAAGACAAAAAAATTGTCCAAGTCACAAAAATCATCACCAAAGATTCCTGGGTAATAGGAGTGAGTGGCTACCACTTCTTTATCAATGACAGCCGTAGGCTTGCTCCCTTACTCTTGCTTTCTAGGCATGAATTAAGGTACTGTAGATCACAGAATCATGACTCATCCCTGCTTCCTGGCAACCTCCAATCAGAGCAAAGTCCCATTTCCTTGAACCCTCCCCAGAATCACTTAACACAGTGCTGTAAGTCCCTTTAACACCTTCCTACATATGGCATGTGTCTCCCTCATTGCAACAAATTAATAAACCCAAATTTCACTACAGGTGTGTTCTGGTGGATTTTGGTTGGAGGCCCTGGGTGTGGACTGAAGGCAAAGGAGACTTCCCCTGACATTACTTTTCCAGTTGTGAGAAAGTCATTTATAAATTTGCACCTTTTGGATGTGATGGTAGACATGGATTTATTCATTGCCTGAATGGACAAAGTTTGTGAGGGCTTTCAGAGAATGATCTGACTGTGGCAGAGGATTACTTTGGGTGAGGTCATGGTGGTGAGATGGGGACAAATGAGGAAATGTCTGAATTCCAGGATGTACCTTATCAACTGGATTCCACCCAACAGATAACTGATATGAGGAAAAATGTCTTTAGAATCAGTCCTGGCTCTTCTGCTTCCAAGATACATGGCTTGGAGCAAGTTTCTTGGTGTTTTAGCATTATTATTATTTTGAGACACGGTCTTACTCTGTTGCTCAGGCTGGGGTGCAGTGGCGTGACCTCTGCTCACTGCAACCTCTGCCTCTCTGGTGTTCAAGCGATTCTCCTGCCTCAGCCTCCTGAGTAGCTGGAATTACAGGTGTGCACCACCACGCCTGGCTAATTTTTGTGTTTTTAGTAGGGATAGGGTTTTAACATGTTGGCCAAGCTGGTCTTGAACTCCTGACTTCAAGTGATCCATGACCTCCTCTGCCTCCCAAAGTGCCGGGATTACAGATGTGAGTCACTACACCTGGCCTTAGAGCAAGTTTCTTAACTTCTCTGGGCTGCACAAGGAGCCAAGTTGGGGCAATAGCAAGCTGCCTCAGTGATTGGAATCATCAATAAACATTTATTGGGCACCTACTTTTTTTTTTTTTTTTTTTTGAGACAAAGTCTCGCTGTGTCACCCAGGCTGGAGTGCAGTGGTGAGATCTCGGCTCACTCCAAACTCCGCCTCCTGGGTTCAAGCGATTCGCTAATAGCTTTCTATGAGGCTAGGCACTGACGAACTTAAAGATAAACAGGGTGTGCTGGGTGCGGTTGCTCACACCTGTAATCCTAGCACTTTGTGAGGCCAAGACAGGTGATTGCTTGAGGTCAGTAGTCCAAGACCAGCCTGGCCAACATGGTGAAACCCTGTTTCTACTAAAAAAATGCAAAAATTAGCCTGGTGTGATGGTGCATGCCTGTAATCCCAGCTACTTGAGGGGCTGAGGCAGGAGAATCACTTGAACCTGGGAGGCCAAGGTTGCAGTGACCCAAGATCGTGCCACTGCACTCCAGCCTGGGTGACAGAGTGAGACTGTCTAAAAAAAAACCCCCAAAAAACATACAGTTGAATAAGGACAATTATTTCCCTGGTTTCTTTCTCCTGTCCCAAAGGACTCTTAATGTATTATTAGGCAGGGATGTTTGTGTATTGGTATCTTAAGTCAATAATTTAACACGTTAACATGGTTACAAAATTCTTTGAGGAAATAAATATGCATAAATTTTTAGTATGAATGGGACTTGGCACTGGTGTAAAGACACTTTGAGCAGACAGTGGTTTACCCTGCAGTATTGGCCATATATCCTAGAAACTTCCAAGTGTCTGGAAAAGTGGTTTTCTTTCTTTTTCTTGCTTTCTTTCTTCTTTTTTTCTAGAAGTGGTTTACTTCTTAAAATGGATTAGATCCTTCTCTGAGTGCAGGAATATGACTAATTACAAAAAATCTCCTTCCCTGGAGTGATCATCCATTCCCTGGGGTGTGTCACTGCAGATAAAAGAACACCCCATAGATTCTCACTAGAAGAGAACCAGTGAGAAACAGTGCATGTGTTTCTTTCCTCAGGGAGAACACATCTCTTGAGAAGTGGAAATGCTTTTCAGGCAAATAATCACAACTCCAAATTTTTCACAACACTCAATATTCAATTTCATTTCTGTGTCGAATGCTGGTTTGGACAAGATTTCCAGTGTCATGGGAAATCTATGGACTCAAGAATATAATATTGTGCATGGAGGAAGTATCAAATAAACATTGAACTTTAAAAAAATACTTCGTAATTGTCAAATACTTACAAATGAAATTATATGTAATCTCAGATTTGCTTTAACATAGTGTAGCTGAGTGTGAGAGGGGTCCTGGGGTGTAGATGAAATGGAATTGACAATGTGTTAATTATTGAAGCTCGGTGATGTGCCCATGTGGGTTCATTATACTGTTTTCTCAACTTTTGTAAACGTTTGAAAATTTCCATATAAAAAAATAACAGGCCGGGAGCTGTGGCTCACGCCTGTAATCCCAGCACTTTGGGAGGCTGAGGCAGGTGGATTGCCTGAGGTCAGGAGCTTAAGACTAGCCTGGCCAACATAGTGAAAACCTGTCTCTACTAAAAATACAAAAAATTAGCTGGGCATGGTGGCCGGTGCCTGTAATTTCAGCTACTCAGGAGGCTGAGGCAGGAAAATCGCTTGAAGCCGGAAGGCGGAGGTTGCACTGAGCTGTGATTGAGCCATTGCTCTCCAGCATGGGCAACAAGAGGGAAACTCCGTCTCAAAATAAATAAATAAATAAATAAATAAATAAATAAATAAATAAATAATGTACAAACCCTAATAACATCTTTCTTTTGAGTGAAAATGTTTTGAAAAATTAATAATAAATAGAAGTTGCATAATAATATAAAATATAGCTAACATTGGTGCTATGTACTAGGCATATATATGTATATAATTTTATATATGATAGATGCATGATTATATATACACACAACATATATACATACATTTATATGCATGTGTATGTATTAAATATATATTTAAAACACACGCATATACATATATATGGTGTATCAACTCATTTAATTCTTGTCAGCAACTCAGGATGTGAGTTCTAAGTAAATTATCCGCATTTGCAGATGAGGCAATGGGGTTATAGGGGTTAAATAACACATCCAAGGTCATTAAGCAGGATTTGAATTGCAATTTGGGCTCCAGAACTCATGCTCCTCGATACCTTATCCATGAGGGTCTGTATTGTCACCAACAACATTCCCCAACACAGTTTAATTTTTTTTTTTTTTTTGGAGACGGAGTCTTGCTCTGTTGCCCAGGCTGGAGTGCTGTGGTGTGATCTCGGCTCACTGCAACCTCCGCCTCTCGGGTTCAAGCGATTCTTCTGCCTCAACCTCCCTGGTAGCTGGGGTTACAGGTGCACACCGCCAAGCCTGGCTAATTTTTGTATTTTTCGTAGAGACGGGGTTTCGCCAGGCCGGTCGAAATCCTGGACCTCCGCTGATCCGCCCGCTTCGGCCTCCCAAAGTGCTGGGATTACAGTTGTGAGCCATCGCGCCCAGCCCACAGTTTAATTTTAATTTTTGAATTGATTTGGGAGTGGGGGGTGGGGTGGAAATAAACTATCCGGTAATTTTGCTGAAGCTGCCTGTCCAGGTTGGCCCCGGGGCGGGCCTCTGGGAACCGGGCTGGGGCGCCCGAGCCTCGGCAGTGCGGGCAGTGGGTCGGCTCGGGTGACCAGTTACCCCTGGTCTTCAGTCCTTGGGCCGCGGCGACCCGACCGCCTCAGAGCGGCGCGCAGGTAGCCGTGTGGCGCCACCTGGTGGCCGGAGCTCCGGAGCCGATCCCGAGCAGCGCGCGCCCGCCCGGGCCTTCGCGGTGGGAACGCGACCCCGGCTGGCAGGACGGCGACCGCTCCGCGCACTCCCGGGGCGTGGTGGAGGACTAAGCCAAAGCCCAGGGTGGCGGGGAGGAGGGGGCGACGACAACCCCAAGGAAGATGGGCCTTGGACCTTAGCCTGGAGGGTCTTGTCTGCTAAGACGGGAGACGGAGGAGGCTCCCTCGCGGTCCGCGCGGCCCAGGCCGCCCACTCTGACCGCGCCTCCTTGGAGCCCGGAGCCCCACCTTTGACCAAGTGGGAATTAACTTGAGAAGGGGGTGCTTTTGCCTAAGGGCTTTTAAAACGAACTCTTCAACATGTATGTGTGCGCATAATCTATGTCTATTTCTTTATATCCTCACTTCTTTCCAGAAAGGGTATTAAAGCTGGAATGACGTCATATATGCCATTTTCCCCTCACGACAGCCCCCTTAGGCTTGTGAAGAACACGTGCGCTGGCCCCCAGAGCCTAGTCCTGCCGAGCTGCTCCCTGGTGCTGGGGGAAGGTGGCACAACTGCAGACAGAAGAGTATTTCGGGAGCCTGGCAGGGGGCAGGGTGTTCGCAGTGCTTCAGACGGTGCAGCCCCGTCAGGGCAGGGGGCTGGGAACCGCTTTCTCTCTCCCATAAACCTGCCAAGAAGATCTGGATGGCCTACGGAACTTCCTACCTGTACCGGGTGGGCCAGCGGGACTGCATTTGCTGCCGGACCAAGAAGGCAACTCTCTGTGGAACGTGCTCCCTTTCCTAGTGTCTGCACAGCTGCAAGCTAAGGAAGCGCTTCTCTGGGTCTTGCAGCATACAGGCTGCGGGTGAGGTGCAGTCACCTCCTGTCACAGGCAGCAGGGCTTCCATGCCACAGAGGGAGGGCAGCCCCTCCAAGCCAGGGCCTCACCCATCATCCAGATCTGTCTGAAGATTCTGAGCGAACGCCCAAGTCCATGGATGGGTCCCTGGCCAAGGCCTGGACCAGGCTCTTGTGGACTTTGTGAGTACTGTGTTATTGTGCGTATGGGCACGCCTCCCCATAAAGGCTGAGGTCATTGATTAGGTCACTCCACTGAGGAAGAAAACCATTTCTCAAAATTGCACCTGAGATCTGAGCAGGGAAACTTGGGCAGGCCGCAGAGTGGGTGGTCTCACTTTGTCTAGAGGTTACGGATGTCAAGATTGCCTAAGAGGGGACTGCTGGGGGCTAGGCTGGAGGCTGCTGCCCTCCATGTAGGAACAAGGAACCCGAGGAGGGCACCTACAGACTTGTGCCAGACACTGAGGCCTCTCAGATTGTAAGTGAATTGGGTTAGGGCTTGTGAACTCTGGGGACAGATTACCTATGTTGGAGCCAACTGCCTGGCTGGAAAAGCCACTTGAGCTTGGCAGAGCCAAGAGAAAAACCAACGGATGAGTGAAGGAGTGATGTTCACACTTAGACGATGCTATGATCTGGAAGTTTGTGTCCCTCCAAATTCATATGTTGCCATTCTAACCTCAAAGGCAATGGTGTAGGAAGTAAAGTTCTTGGGAGGTGATCCGGTCATGCGGACAGAGCCCTGGCGAATTGGATTAGTGCCCTTATAAGAGAATCCCCAGAGAGATCCTTAGCCCCTTCTGCCATGTGAGGTGAGGAGGAGACAGCTGTCTGTAAAAAAGCAGGCCACCACCAGACACTGAATCTGCCGATGCCTTGATCTTGTACCTTCTCACCCCCGAGAACGGTCAGAAATAGATTGCTGTTGTTTATAGGCTACCCAGTTTATGCTATCTTGTTACAGAAGCCTGAATGGACTAAGCAGAGTACAGCAGTAACAGTAGCTGTAGCCCCTGGGAGCCAGTGTGGTGTTGACTTGGGAACTGAAGTGAGGCAGCCTAAAGGTTAGGGATAGTCATCCCTTCTGTTTTGACTTCTCCTTCTGACATTGGACCTTGGAAAGTCCAGACTTAACTTATTTAGGAAACAGTTTTTCCTTGTAATCAATGGTTGCAATATGAATCAATACAAAAACTGGTTACAAAGATAAATGTAGTATTTTGCTTGTATGAATAGCAGCACAGCACCCAAGCCAAGGGACGTAATGATTTCATTGTATAATACTTGCTCTTTTTTGGTTGTTGGCTGTTGCTCTGTTGAAAGGAGATGGAGGTGACTAGGTGTTAGCCAGCCTTGATGCCTGGGTGAGCTCCAAGCACTCCTTCTCCTTTAAGCTGAAGTCTAGGCAGCCTGGGCATGGTGGCTTATGCCTGTAATCCCAGCACTTTGAAAGGCTGAGGTGGGCAGATCATGAGGTCAGGAGTTCAAGACCATCCTGGCCAACATGGTGAAACCCTGTCTCTCTACTAAAAATACAAAAATTAGCTGGGTGTGGTGGCGAGCGCCTACAATCCCAGGCTACTCGGGAGGTTGAGGCAGGAGCATTGTTTGAACCTGGGAAGTGGAGTTTGCAGTGAGCCAAGATTGTGCCACTGTACTCCAGCCTGGGTGACAGGGTGAGACTCCATCTTGAAAAACAAAAAAAAAACCAAAAAGCCAACTTAAGTCCAGGCCAAAGGCAGGTGAAAGCCTTTGTGGCCTCCTTTGTTTGACATTTTTACTTGTTTGGGTAAAGGACCCATAGCACTTCTTTCCAGGCCTAGAGTAGATTTCTAGACCGGCCACTCATTGTGTGTTTTGTCCAGCCTCACCTCAGGCCTGCTAGCAGGCAGGTTCCCTTCCCACTCAGAAGGTAGCCCAGGTATTTCTGACAAGCCCAGAGGTGTGTGCTTCCAAGGGATATCCATTCGAATCAGGAGAGTGGAAGAGGCCAAAGAATGGTTGCTTGATGTTGTACCTTACCTGGGTCTAGCTGCCTCAACTAGGGTGGATTAAGGTACCCTTGAGCCTCCCCTAGTGATTAAAGGATGCCCTGGCCTGGTCAAACCACCTCCCTAGAAAGATGTGTGGTCCATTAGCAGACAGTTGGTTAATGGTGTTCTGGATGACAGGCCTGGGAACCAAGAAACAGTGGAAGGAACTAGGAGTGTTTGGTTTAGAATAAAGAAGACATTCAAGGGCCGATCTCTATTTGAATATTTAGAATATTTGTGGAAGAGAAGATATTTATTCCATGTGGGATTAAAGGGCAAAATTGAGACAAAGAAATCAGTTACCAGGGAGCAGATTTTTGCCTTGATATGAAAATGAGCTCCCCTGGAGATATTTAAGACATTGTTGCTGACCATGTGGCAGTGCCCTGGGCAGGAACATTCTGCTCGGGAGCCTGCATTCCTGCAGTCCCTTGCCGCAGGCTTTCTGGGACAGTCCTGTTTTCAAGATTTTGTCCATGACTGTGTCGATGAACAACTGCATGTTCCAGAAACTTCAATATGCCTGTATTCACTCCACATCCCCAGAAGGCCTTTTGTTTTTGGAAACAGCATAACAATGTTTTGCCTAATCATATCCTAATTTGTGGTTCAAGAAATATGGGCAATTGGCTGGGCATGGTGGCTCAGGCTTGTAATCCCAATGCTTTGGGAGGCTGAGGCAGGAAGATCATTTGACACCAGGAGTTCACGACCAGCCTGAGCAACATAGCAAGACCCTGTCTCTATAAAGTAAAAAATAAAAAAATTAGCTAGGCATGACAGTGCATGCCTGCAGTCCTCACTACTCAGGATGCTGAGGCGGGAGGATTACTTGAGTCCAGGGGTTGAGGCTGCAGTAATCTATGATTGTGCCACTGCATTCCAGCCTGGGCAACAGGGCAAGACCCCGTCTCAAAAAATAAATAAAAAACTAAAAGAAATATGGGTAAAATGCTAGGGTCCTGTCCAAATCTGAAGATCCACAACTCCACTTTTAACAGAAGTGATAATCATTTTAGATCTAAAGACACATACCTACCTAGTGAAGTAGTGAAAAAATAGCAACTAGAGCTGGGTGCAGTGGCTCATGCCTGTAATCCCAGCTCTTTGGGAGGCCAAAGAGGGCAGATCACCTGAAATCGGGAGTTCAAGATCACTCTGACCAACATGGAGAAACCCCATCTCTATTAAAAATACAAAATTAGCTGGGCGCAGTGATGCATGCCTGTAATCTCAGCTACTCGGGAGGCTGAGGCAGGAGAATTGCTTGAACCCGGGAAGTGGAGGTTGTGGTGAGCTGAGATTGCACCATTGCACTACAGCCTGGGCAACAAGGTGGAAACTCCGTATTAAAAAAAAAAAAAAAAAAAAAAAAAAAAAAAAAAA
>NW_022436984.1:11831662-11913756 GCF_009761245.1 Sapajus apella | reverse complement strand
AAAAAAAAAAAGGAACTAGAACCAAGATCTGACTTCTCTCTGGATTATTTGAGACTTTTGTGAATCCTCAAACGTGGCTGACTTCCATGTTGACATATAAGACTCATCTCTTGTTCGAGAGCAAGCTTCCCACGTTTAACCCTGTCTGCTCTGTTACTCCGTCCTTTCCCTTCATACATCTGCATAGTGCTGACTTTTATCTATGAGTTCAGGATGCCCCTGGGCAGTATGAGATGGGACAGAGTTTGCTCCTGAATTGAGCTTGTGTTCTTCAGATGAGCTCTCCTTTTGGCAAGAACAAGCTGTGATGTGCTCTAATGGCCCTATGCTGGTTGCATGTTTGAAGCATCTGCTATTGCCTTAGAGGCTGTAGGTCCTGAAGCCAGGGAGCAGGGACTCTTATTCTGAATCTCCAGGCAGCTACTACAGTGTTTCCCTCTGTGGGCATTTGATAGATATTTGGTGCTTGCTTCTCTTCTGCTCCCACATAAAATCTCAAGATTCTATCCTCCAAGGAGTCAGTTCCGCCTGTCACTTCTACTCCAAGCTCAGTTTTGGCGATAAGGCTTCAGAAGAGAAATGCATCTTCCCACGTATGACTCTGTTTTGAACTTAAAAACGGATTTGATGTGAATACCTGGATACCATGGTGATAGATGCCATAGAAAAGGAGAGGAAAGGCCAGGCGCAGTGACTCATGCTTGTAATCCCAGCACTTTGGGAGGCCAAGGTGGGCAGATCAGTGGAGGCCAGCAGATCAAGACCAGCCTGGCCAACCTGGTGAAACCCTGTCTCAACTAAAAATACAAAAATTAGCCGGGCATGGTAGCAGGCACCTATAATCCCAGCTACTGCTGGGAGGCAGGAGAATTGCTTGAACTTTGATGTGGAGGTTGCAGTGAGCTGAGATTGTGCCACTGCACTCCAGCCTGGGGGGGACAGAGTGAGACTTTGTCTCAAAAAAAAAAAAAAAAAAAAAAAAAAAAGAAAGAGATGTAAAGTAGGGAGGTGGGACAGAAGAATGGTGGACCTAGAACATCAGGGGTTTGGAAGCAGCGTTTTGGTGACACTGATACTTATTTTCAGCCGGCAGTATTATTGATCATGTCCTCCCTGCTCAGCCAGTCTCCCCCTGGGAACACAAACACAAATGCTTTCTGCTTCCCTATGCACTATACTCTGGGGTCTTGAGAGTAGTGGAAACTGCATTTATCATGTAAGATGCACATCAACGTCATTACTTTTTTTTTTTTTTTTGAGACAGAGTCTCACTCTGTCACCCAGGAGTACAGGAGGGACGTGGTGTGTTCTTGGCTCACTATGACCTTGGCCTCCTGGGCTCAAACAATCCTGCTGCCTCAACCTCCCAAGTAACTGGGACTGTAGGCATACAGCACCATGCCTGGTTAATTTTTATTTTTTTAGTAGAGATGGGGTTTCACCGTATTGGCCAGGCTGTTCTCAAATTCCTGGTCTCAAGCGATCCACTGGCCTCAGCCTCCCAAAATGCTGGGATTACAGGTGTGAGCCACTGCGCGGAGCTGATACTTTTCAATGTATTTGTGCACATTACTTCCCTCATTTAACCCTATGCTAGAGCAGCTAGTACTCACCCCTGCGTTTCTGATGAATCTGAGGTTCAGAGACTGACTTGTCCAAAATCACACAGCACGTGAGTGGCGACAGTGAATCTGAAGCCCCCTGTTCCCCTGACTCAGCTTTCTCATGTGGTGCAAACATGGAATTTCTAGGGTGCTGGACAGAGAGCTTCAGTGTATTTTGGGCAGTGTCATTCGGGATTAGAAGGAGCTGGGTGGAGTGATCCAAATGCTCGGAGAAGCTGGTGCTTCTGCATGAAGTCTGCAAGAAAATGGGATTGGCTGCAGAAGAATTTTGCTAATTTATGTCTTGAGACAAAGGGAAATATAAGCCATACTTGGACTCTACTTTCAAGACAGGCAGTTGTTCCAAACTGCTCCTCACCAGCGTCAGTGTACTTCAGCACTCTCAGCTTCGTTGACCTGTGCAAATGCAAATACAGGTCCTGAGCATGGCTGCATAGCTGCCTACCCCCTCCTCCAAACATAACAGGACAGACTGAGCTCAGACCAAGCCAAAGGCAACATGAAATACGGACATGCTCTCACTCTATTTCTACACTGTCCTGTGCTCACGTCTGTTGTAGCTAACTGGTACCGCCTGCATGCCGTGCAGCTCCTTGTGTCTGAGGTTTTGCCTCTGTCTCCCCTCCCTTTCACTCAACCATTCATCTTCACTTTGCCAAATCTAGCCTTTGAGGTTTAGTTCAAATGTTCCCTCTCCAAAAACATTTCCTCTGATTCCCTATCACTGACAGTTGAAAGTGATCCTTCCTCCTGTGACACCACTAGTTTGATAGAGGGTCTAAATGTGAAAACCAAAGGTCTCTCCATTCTGAGAGCCACCAGTAAGCCCCCAGAAGCTGGAGTCTGCCAAACTCCCCTCACCTTATAGGGGGACTCAGAACTGGTTCCATGATTCCCAATTCAAGCTCTGAGGGTTGACAAAGGAGAGAGTGAGTTGGACTGGTTTTGGGGAGAGGGTTATCCACTCTCTTTCTTGAAGCCAAGGAATGGGATGGAGACCTAAGGGAAAAACCAGAGGTGTTTGCAGGAAGGGAGTTGTGTTTGCTTGGCCCTTGGGCTTGTTGATCTGTCCTCAGGGTGTGGAAAAGAGGATGGGAGGGCCTGGCAGAGAGGGCCCAGAACTGCTGCCTTGAGTTCTCGGCTCCTGAGGGCGTGCGGGTTGGATCCATGCAACCTCGCTGTGCTGAGAGGAGACACTTGTCCTTTCCCTCTTTCCCTTCCTGCACCAACACGTCCTGGAGGGCTGGCTCTAGAGAAGAGGGGAGATGATGGGTAAAGATATCAAGCCTAAGCTAGAGTCACAGACAGACCCAGTCTGCATGGGTAGACAGGGAGGTGATGAGACTTGAAGCTTCAGGATGTGAAGGACTGCATCTTAAATCAGAAATAATCGAGGGTTGCTAGAATGCTATGGAAGGTAGCAAAGATGTGATTAAGGAACCCTCTGTTTGAGAAAAAGAAAAGGGATGGGTCAATATGGATTAGTTGGGGGCAGTTATGTTAGGAGAAAAATCATGTTTTATTCCCCAAGTAGTTGAGACTATTCAATTAACTCTATGTTTTTTTTTTTTTTTTTGAGATGGAGTCTCACTCTGTTGCCCAGGCTGGAGTGCAGAGTGGTGTGATCTCGGCTCACTGTAACCTCTGCCTCCTGGCAATTCTTCTGCCTCAACCTCCTGAGTAGCTGGGATTATAGGCACCCACAACTACACCCAGCTAATATTTGTATTTTTAGTAGAGATGAGGTTTCACCATGTTGGCTATGCTGGTCTTGAACTCCTGACCTCAGATGATCCGCCCACCTTGCCCTCTCAGCTAGAATTATGTTTGCACCTGCTTATCTCTTAAAAAAAAATTGTCATAAAACACATAACATAGGTCGGGCAAGGTGGCTCATGCCTATAATCCAAACACTTTGGGAGGCTGAGGTGGGCAGATCACTTGGGGTCAGGAGTTCAAGACCAGCCTGGCCAACATGGTGAAACCCTGTCTCTACTAAAAATACAAAAATTAGCCTGGTATGGTGGTGCATACCTGTAATCCCAGCTACTCTAGAGGCTGAGGCACAATAATCTCTTGAACCTGGGAGGCAGAAGTTGCAGTGAGATGAGATTGCGCCACTGCACCCCCATCCTGGGCATCTAAAAATCAACAATGACAACAACAGAAAACAAAACACATAACATAAAATTTACAGTCTTAAACATTTCTTTTTTTTTTTTTTTGAGGTGGATTTTCACTCTTGTTGCTCAGGCTGGAGTGCAATGGCATGATCCTGGCACACTGCAACCTCTGCCTCCCGGGTTCAAGCGATTCTCCAGCCTCAGCCTCCTGGGTAGCTGGGATTACAGGTATGTGCTACCACACCTGGCTAGTTTTGTATTTTTAGTAGAGATGGGGTTTCTCCATGTTGGCTAGGCTGGTCTCAAACTCCTGACCTCAGGTGATCCACCTACTTCAGCCTCCCAAAGTGCTGGGATTGTAGGTGTGAGCCACCACACCTGGCTAATTTTTTTTTTTTTTTTTTTTTAAAATTTTAGCACACATGGGGGTTCACCATGTTGGCCAGGCTGGTCTTGAACTACCAGCCTCAAGTGATCTGCCTGCCTCAGCCTCCCAAATTGCTGGGATTACAGACATTAGTCACCACGCCTGTCCAGAATTTCTTTCTTTTTTAAGGCTGAATAATATTCCATTGTATGTGTACACCACATTTTGTTTATCTACTCATCTGCTGATGGACATTGGGGTTGCTTCTACCTCTTGGCTATTGTGAATAGTGCACTATAAACATGGGTGTGAAAATATTTCTTTTAGATCCTGCTTTTAGTTCTTTTGAGTATATACTTATAAGTGGAATTGATAATTCTATTTTTAATTTTTTGAGGAAACTGCACACTATTTTCCATAGTTGTTGCACCATTTTACATTTCTACCAAGAGTGCACAGCGTTCTTATTTCTCCACATTTTCACCAACACTTGTGATTTACTGTTTGTTTTTTTGGATAGTGGCCATCCTAATGGGTATAAGGTGACATCTCATTGTGGTTTTGATTTTCATTTCCGTAATGATTAGTGATGTGGGGCATCTCTTCCTGTGCTTGTGGGTCATTTGTATATCCTCTTTGGAGAAATGTCTATTCAAGTCCTTTGTCCTTCATTGAGTTATTTGTGTTTCTTTGTTGTTGTTGAGTTGTAGAAATTCTTTGTATGTTCTGGATACGAGCCCCTTATCAGGTTTATGATTTGTAAATATTTTCTCCCATTCCTTAGGTTGCCTTTTCCCTCTGTTGATTTTGTTCTTTGATGAAGTTCATCTCTTTTATCATTCTGAAGTTTTATGGGGGCAAGATTGTATTTCAGGGGGCTTCTCAGTAAGGGCTTGTGGAATGAAGCAAGGAACATACACTGAAAATGATCAGGCAAGTATCTTTTTGAGGAGGTAGAACTTAAGTTGATGGGCAAGGGTGGGCCCCAAGTACAAATGCAGACTAGGGTGTGTTGGGTCATGCCTGTAATTCCAGCACCTTGAGAGGCTGAGGCCGGCGGATCACTTGAGCCCAGAGGTTCAAGACCAGCCTGGACAACATCGTGAAACCCCATTTCTACAAAAAATACAAAAATTAGCAAGGCATGGGGGCATGTGCCTTGTAGTCCCAGCTACTCAGGGGTGCTGAGGTGAGAGGATCGCTTGAGCTGAGGAGGTTGAGGTTGCAGTGAGCTGTGTCGCAGCCACAGCACTCCAGCCTGGAGGACAGAGAGAGACCCTGTCTCCAAAAAGCAAAAGGCTGGGCATGGTGGCTCATGCCTGTAATCCCAGCATTTTGGGAGGCCCAGGAGGGCTGATCACTTGAGCTCAGGAGTTTGAGACCAGCCTGGCCAACATGGTGAAAACCCATCTCTACTAAAAATACAAAAATTAGCCAGACCTGGTGCCATGTGCCTATAATCCCAGCTACTCCAGAGGCTGAGGCAGGAGAATTGCTTGAACCCTGGAGGCGGAGGTTGTAGAGAGCTGAGATGGTGCCACTGCACTCCAGCCTAGATGACAGAGCAAGACTCTGTCTCAAAAAAAAAAAAAAAAAAAAAAAAAAAAAAGAAAAAAGGAAGGAAGGAAGGAAGGAGGGAAGGAAAGAAGAAGGATAAAGAAAGAAAGAAATGCACACTAGGAGTTTGCCTGTGGCTCCCTTTCCCCTCCTGCCGTCTCCTCTGACAGTGCCTCTTTGCAGAGGCATTAGGTCCTCTAAGCGGGTCTGTCACATACAGGCTGTCCCCTGGGCCCCAGTTCTGCTCACTTTGACAAGTGGATCTCAAGTGCTGTGGAGCTGGGTGCGGTGCTGGGGGTTACCAGGAGAGTGAGGCAGAGCCCTACCCTCAACATGTGCCCCTCTGCAGGGGAGAGGAGAATCGTGGGAATTTCATTTACTTTAATGTGATGAGTGTGCTCTCGAGGAGTAGCTATCCACAGTGGAAAAAAGGCAAAGAAGGGTTCCTGACTTGGACCAAGGGAGGAGTGAGGCTTCCTGGAGGAGGCCATCCTGAGGTCATTTGGCACCGAGCCTGGTGGGCCCTCAGGGTGGCCTGTGCACCTCCACTCTCAGGCCCCAGTTTGCGCCACCTGGAGTCACCAGAAGAGGGCGCATCACTGCAGATTGTGTCATCTTTTACTAAAGGTGCAAAAATAAACTGAGCAGGAGGATCGCTTGAGGCCAGGAGTTCAAGGACAGCCTGGGCAACATGTGAGACTCACATATTTACAAAAAAATTGGCTGGTTGTGACGGTGCACACCAGTAGTCTTAGCTAGTTGGGAGGCAGGAGGATCGCTTGAGGCCAGGAGTTTGAGGCTGCAGTGAGCCATGATGATGCCACTGCCCTCCAACCTGGACAATAAAGCAAGACCCTATCTTAAAAAGAAAAAAGAAAAAGAAAGGTGCAAAAAACTAAGAGGAGCAATATACATGACTGGTCAATTTATTCTAAAAATTAAATGCTAAAATAACAGATTTATTGTATTTAGCAATATTGTGAGTCATATGTGCCAGTCACTGTTCTATGCAGTTTACATGCCTGCAATTTAATTATTCCCCACAACAACTCTATGAAATAGGTTTCCTTTCTAGCCATTTTCCTTTTGTAGGTAGGGAAACCGAGGCACAGGGAGGCTAAGTAACAGGCCCAAGGCCAGAGAGTAGGAAGTGACAGAGCTAGAATTAGAACTTGGCAGCCTGTGCTGTTGGCCTCTGATGGTGTGATTTTGACATGTCAAGAAAGTTTTTCTGCTTCAATCAACTTGATCAAACAGACTATTTGTTATAAGGCCATTGCCTTTAAGGCTTTTTTTTTTTCTCGAAAATCATTCCACTATAGTCTATTTAGTATCAATGCTCTCCTAAAATGTAAACTGTGAGAAAGAGCAATCATCTAGTTGGGAAATGGAGTCTTCAATGATTCATCCTTCATTATTTTTTTAATATTGCTGATTTTACGTCCACCTGATTTTAGCCATTTTTTGTACAGTTCCTCAGCGTGCAGTAGAGAATCTGCTTTTAAAGCATCTTTCTGATTGGATTCACCACTCTGTGGTCCAGATGGAGGAGAATTTGGAGACTGTCATTAGGATATCCAGCCGACCAGCTCCATCTTCCACCCAATCACAGTGGCGGCGGCGGGCAGCGCTGGGTGGAACGGCAGCCCGCGGGCAGACCCTGAGCCAAGGCGGACTCACGCACCGAGCCTGCTGGGCCGCCGCTGTCATCGTCCTAAGGTTGTCATTTCTTACTTGCCCCTTCTGAAAAGTTCACTGTTGACTTAAGTATTCCATGTAGGGCTTAGTGACCCAGAGCCCTGCGACATGAGGGGCATTAGTCATCGTGAGCTTCTGTTGCTGATTCCTGGGAATCTCACTTAAGGCACAATTTTTAAAAAGCACCAACAACTCAAAATAAAATTAGAAATAAATAAATATATCACAGACGTAAGGGGGAAACTCTAATAGAAAACCAAAAACCAAAAACAAAAACATAACCACATTGCTCAATTAAATAAACCCTAATAGAAATAATCAGAACCATAATAATACAATGAACTATAATAAAATTAACCATGAAATTAAATAAAATCACACTCAAAATTAATACTTCCTGAATATCAGTTAATATCACAGTTCAGTTTTCTTTGATTATTTCAAAATTCTCTTTTCACCCTTGGATTTGGTCACAGGTCTCTTAAGTCTTTTCTGATCCATAAAAGAATGTTTTCCTTTCAATTTTTGTGCATTTTATTTGTTGAAGAAACTGGGCCATTTGTCTGGTAGAATAACTAGGAAGACTGACAAATGTAGTTTAAGATTTCTCTGTGGTTCTCTTTTTCCCTAGGCTATATCCCCCCTAGAGAGATGTTCAGGCATAGTACTGCATTTTAAAGTCACTTAAAATAATTCTCCCTGTGATTACAAAATCAACTTGCTATACTATAACAATCATTTGGCTAAGTTTGTTTTTGATTGAAGGAGGTTGCCTTTTCTAAGTATAATTTTGTTTTTCAATACTCTAACATATTTATATGCTGAAAGTAAAAATTATAAAAGAGATACAAGCAGAGAATGTAGCCTCTATGTCTGCCCCTTCCCCACTTACCTGTCACAACTCTCTTTCTCATCTCATCTTAGAGATAATATTTTTTAGTTAATTTTTTTTTTTTTGAGACAGCCTTGCTCTGTTGCCCATGCTGGAGTGCAGTGGCGCGATCTCAGCTCAATGCAAGAGATTAACAGGCATCGGATTACAGGCACGCACCATCATGCCCAGCTACTTTCATATTTTTAGTATAGATGGGGTTTCTCCATGTTGGTCAGGTTGGTCTTGAACTCCCGACCTCAGGTGATCCACCTGCCTTGGCCTCCCAAAGTGCTGGGATTATAGGCATGAGCCACCTCGTCTGGCCTATTTTGCCCATTTTTTTTCTGCTTCAGCCTCTTGAGTAGCTGGGACTACAGGTGCCTGCAACCACACCTGGCTAATTTTTGTGGTTTTAGTAGAGACGGGCTTTCGCCGTGTTGGCCAGACTGCTCTCAAACACCTGACCTCAAGTGACCCACCTGTCTCAGCCTCCCAAAATACTGGGATTACAGGCATGGCCACCACACCACGCCCCTCCTCCCTTTCTAAGAAAAAAAAGCTAGCATACTGTATTTACTCTTCTGACCTTGTATTTCTTACTTACCACTATACTCTGGAGGCCATCTATCCTCCTTCCTTTTATTTTAGTATGTCCAGCAGTTCACCCTGTGCATACTCCATAATATATTCAACCAGTCGCCTACTGATGGACATTTGGGTTGTTTTCAGTCTTTGCTGTTACAGATAGAGCTGCAATGAATAACTGGAGCATATGCCACTTCTCATTTCTGGTAGTTATGTTTGCAATAGACTCCTAGAACTGCGGTTGCTGGGTCAAAGGACAAGAGCACATGTAGTTTTGCTAGACATTACAAAATCCTTCTTCAAAGAGATTGTATGAGTTTGAATTCCCATCAGCAATAGGGGAAAATGTTTTCCCAGAGCCTCACCAATAGACTATATATTCCAACTTTTGGACTTTTGCCCATCTGAAAGATAAGAAATGGTACCATAGTATACAGAATTTTAAGTTTGCAATTCTGTTATTAGGAAAACAATAGTAAACATATTTTTATTAGTTTCATTTGCTTTACTTTTTCTGTCATATATCTGTTCATATTTTGCCCATTTTTCTTTTTTTTTTCTGAGATGGAGTTTCACTCTTGTTGCCCAGGCTGGAGTACAATGGCATGATCTCGGCTCACCATAATCTCTGCCTCCCAGGTTCAATCGATTCTCCTACCTCAGCTTCCCAAGTAGCTAGGATTACAGGCACGCATCACCATGCCCAGCTACTTTTGTATTTTTAGTATAGATGGGGTTTCTCCATGTTGGTCAGGCTGGTCTTGCACTCCTGACCTCAGGTGATCCACCTGCCTTGGCCTCCCAAAGTGCTGGGATTGTAGGCATGAGCCACCGCGTCCGGCCTATTTTGCCCATTTTTCTATCAGGTTATTAGGCTTTTTCTTCTGAGAAGTTCTTTAATTGTTAAGGATATTAACAATTCATTAACTTTAACTGTTAACTAACCTTAACTGTCTGTGATACAGTTTGCAATTACTTCTCCCAGGTTTTCATTTGCCTTTTGATTTTATTTGGATATTTTGCTTAGGATGGTTTTATAGTGCTACAGAATCAAATTTGTTAACATTTTATTACTTTTATGAGTTAGGGATTTTATGAGTTATAATAAGAAAAGATTTTGTCTTTTCTACATTATAAAGTATTCCACTAAGTTTTTTTCTTTGCATTGTTTGTTTCTTTGCATGGTTTCATTTTTACATTTAGATGGTTTTCTTTGCATTATTTGTTTCTTTGCATGGTTTCATTTTTACATTTAGATTCTGATCCATTTGGTGTTTAATCCAAAAGCTTTTACCCTGGTGCCTAATGTGAGGAATGGATCTAGTTTGATGTTTTTCATGGCTATTAAATTGTATGTGAATGATATCTTAATGAAGCTGTTTACACACACACACACACACAGAGAGAGAGAGAGAGAGAGAGAGAGAGAAAAGGATATATCCTAAAACACTTAGGCACTGGTTGACTCTGGATGGTGTCATTATGAATGCTTTCCATTTTCTGTTTTATTTCTTTTCTCTGTGTTAACAGATATATCCTGTGAAGGCTGGGGCATTTATTTCTGGGAGGATATAATGCAGGCCCACTAAAATCATTTTTTAAAAGAATTTGTGCATAATTCATACTTGGGCAGTCCAGCCATCAGAATGTCTGCTGTGCTTATGGGACTGGGTGTGCTCTGTGCTGGGGGAAATATAAAAAAAAGTGAAATCATCTGTACAGATACGGCTGAAAAGTCAAGGCAACTAATGGTGAGAGCTGAGGTCTCAGAGAAGACCAAATGAGCAGTTCAGACAGGTGAAAAATTCACAGGGAAGAGAGATCTTCCTGGGCCAGGTGGCCTGGGAGGTTTCAGGGAGGAAGTGTCTTCCTTAGTCCTTGAAGGATGAATAGGATTTAGACTCTTGGGGAAAACAGAGGTGCCTGAATGCAAAGACAGTGTTGTAGGAGAGGTGAATGGGAACACCTGAGGGCGTCTGGGACACCAGGTAGGCAAGGTGGTCAAAGAGGATATCCCTTGAGCAACTGACACTGTTCACCCAGACTGGGGAGCAAAGCTCTCTGCTCCTCCTAGGAGGTGAGGTTGCCCGCAGTTGCTGGGGGCAGGGAGCCTCTCAGAGGAGCCAGTTACACACAGAACCCCTCCCCAGGGAGCTCATTTCTGGTGGTAAACTGCTTGCAGATGGGGACACCTCTGGATGCTGTAGTCCATGAGACTATCAAGGTTTGGATTTGCTTTTGTTCCTAATCATTCCACTCTTGGCTGGCACCCATGGTCTGAGGACCCCTGACTGGCAGGACACACCAGACCCCCAGAGATGGGAACATACAGCTGCCTCCTTCCTGACAGGGCCCACAGGGTGCAAACCCTTACACTTGGATGGGCTTCTGCTGAGAATGTTTCCTGGGCTAGGCGTGGTGGCTCACACCTGTTAATCCCTGCACTTTGGGAGGTCGAGGCAGGTGGATCATGTGGGGTCATGAGTTTGAGACCAGCTGTAGCCAACATAATGAAACCCCGTCTCTACTAAAAATACAAAAATTAGCCAGGCATGGTAGCACGTGCTTGTAGTCCCAGCTACTCAGGAGGCTGAGGCAGGAGAATTGCTTGAATCTGGGAGCAGAGGTTGCAGAGAGCTGAGATTGCACCACTGCACTCCAGCCTGGGTGACAGCGAGACTCTCTCTCTCTCAAAAAAAAAAAAAGGTCTTCTGGGCACAAATCTTCTGTTTCCTCCTCCCGCCAGCAGTCTGAATAAGCAACAACATTTATCTTGGGTGAGGAAGGGTGTCCGGGGAAGGGGTAGGCAAGTCTAACAGCCAAAAACAGCCACCTGACACCTGATGTACACTGCAGCTTCATTCCTTTGAGTAGTAAAGTTTAAAAAAAGGCTGCACATTTTCAGTTAGTCTTTGGATTGTGTGTGTGTGTTTGGTGGGGTTGGGAGGCTTTGGCAGCTCTCCCTTTCCTGTGACTTCCCGGAACCATATGCATGCCCACATCCATGCCTTTTCCTCCGGGCTGCCCCTGGATTGCAGAGGCCCTCCTTCCCTTTGCATCCTTCCACTTCAGGGCAGGGTCATGCTCCCAAATCATCCCACAAAGGGAGTTCTTTAACTTCCTGAGAGTCAAATTTTTGTTTTGAACAGCCCCCACTTGCGTCTAACCTAAATCTCTTATGCTGCAGAAATAGAGAATGCCCGAATATCACCTTTTCCTCCTTAATTACTGATCCTACTGCTGTTCCCCTTTAGAGGGCTACATGGGATGGACAGAGCATGGGCTCTGAAGTCAGATGGAACCCTGGCTCTGTCACTACCTGCTGGATGACCTTGGGCAAGTGATTTAGTTCTAAGCCTATTTTTGCACCTTCCCATGGTTGTAGCGAGGATGAAACGACACAGGCAAAGTGTCTGCTTGTGGGCCGAAGGCTACAAAAATTAGTTTCTTTGATGTGTTCAAAAGCCTTTCTTGGTGTAACCCTCAGCCTTCTGGGTTTGAGGACCCTAACATTACCCATCTTGATACTCAACACTGTCATCAGTCCCCCTCTTTGAGCACACCACTGTCCAGGAAGGCCCTGAGCTCACCCAGAAGCCTCTTTTGAGCCTGCACAATGGAAATATTCCTTTCCAGGTGAGGTTTCTATAAGAAGAGCTGACTGCTAGGACCATGGAGGCTGCCCAGGGAAAGCGTTTCCCCTAGATACTGCCTGCAGAACAGGGTCGGACAGAGGCGACCGTGTTTACGGTCTTGTCCTTGGTTACCTGACACCAGTCTCCATGGGAATTAGCACGAGGCATCTCGAATTTCAGGGTACATATTTCTGTCTGAGCTTGAGCTGTTGATCTTCCCCTCCATGGACCTGCACCACATCCTCCCAGAAATAAGTGACCCAGCCTCCTTGTGGAATGACCTACACAGAAAGCATGCCTTCCTGGGTACGGGAAGAGAACTAGGGCAGTTCATAAGGGACAGGAGAGGCTCTTGTGAATTAAACAGGGCACACAGGGCTGGTCAGGAGCCAAGTCATTAATGATGCCGCTGATTTCCCTTTGGAGCAGTCAGGACCTGTTTTGCTCTCACCTTTAGTCTTTTCTTTTGCATCTTGTAACCCCTTCGATAATCGAGATGGTGGTACCCAAAAGCAGATGCCCTGATACTGCCTGAAACCTTATTTCAGTATCTCCCTCCTTCTTTTGTCCTTGGACAGTCACCTAAGACCCACATCTTTTTTTTTTTTTTTTTTCCCCGAGATGGGAGTTCCATTCTGTAGCTCAGGGTGGAGTGCAATGGTACATCTCGGTTTACCAAAACCTCTGCCTCCTGGGTTCAAGCGATCCTCCTGCCTCAGCCTCCCAAGTAGCTAGGATTACAGGTGTGAGCCACTACACCGAGCTATTTTTTGTATTTTTAGTAGAGACAGAGTTTCACCATGTTGGACCAGGCTGGTCTCAAACTCCTGACCTCAGGTGATCCACCCACCTTGGCCTCAGAGTGCTGGGATTACAGGTGTGAGACACCGTGCCCAGCTCTAAGACCCAAATATTCAAGCTGCTTTCCTGTCTCATTTTTTTTCTCCTGAGGCTGATTTTAGCCATGGTTCTACCTGTAGTGCTTTCCTTCTCACTGACTCAGGCCAAAGTGTTGACAATTAATTTAATTATGCTTCCAAGTTCAATGAGAGAACACCGGAAGTTACTCTGGGTTCCCTGTTTAGTTCCCTATGTAGGTCTAGACACATCATCACTAACTGTGAATCTGATGCTGGAAATTTCTCTCAAAACAGGAGATGGTTTTGGAACAATGGGTCATTCAAATGCCCTCATATTATACTGGATGCCAGAGTTCTCTATAAATTAAAAACAAAATTAGGAGATGACCATCATGCTCACAAATGATAAACTGAACACCGTGCACTGGTGATCAGGACCAGTACTGTCATCGAGTAGGATATTCTAGATGATCTTATGCCTGTTTAGTGATATTTTATGCTTCCTTTTAGCCCCCATTACAATTAGCCATTGAGGAAAATCATCTTACAATTTGGGTTTTTAATGATAATCTGTAGCTTTTGATAATTCATGGTCTCTTTCTCCAAAATGTAGAGTAAGGGGTCTTCAAAGTACGGTCCTGGAACCAACAGCATAAGTATCACCTGGGAAGTTGGTAGAAAGGCAGACTCTCAGGCCCCACCCCAGACCTGCTGAATTAGAAACCCTGGACACGGGGCCCAGCAGTCTGCGTAAGAATAAACCCTCCAGGTGGTTGTGCTGCACAGTTAAGTCTGAGAACCACCGATGTAGATAATTAACCAATTACTAGTCAATTAACCCGATTTAGCTGTGAGCCCTGGCCTGCCTCTTTTTAAAAGGCGCCCCAGGGAAAATTAAATTCTTTTTAATCTCAGCTCTTTTTCTAATCAGTTTGCCTTGTTTTTGCCTGGAGTAGCAAGGTAAGGTGGGAAAGAGACAACCAGACTTAGTAAGAGCAAGAGATGCAGAAATAACCCTTGGAAGGAACCTGTTTGGCCCCGCTGCAAACAGATGATGCACCTGGGATTAAGTCCCCGCTGAGTTTAAAGCCAGAGGGAGGCATAGACAGCCATGAAACTGCTGGGCCCGCCACCCCAGGAACAGGTTCCTTTCTTGCACCACCTCTCCTCACTCACCAATGGGATGAGATGAAATGTATAAACTCTTTTATTGGTATGTAGTTTTTAAAGTACATCAGAAGGGCTGGGTGCAGTGGCTCATGCCTGTAATCTCAGCACTTTGGGAGGCCAATGTGGGTGGATCACTTGAGGGCAGGAGTTTGAGAATAGCCTGGCCAACATAGTGAAACTCTGTCTCTACTAAAAATACAAAAATTAGCTAGGCATGGTGGCGCACACTTGTAATCCCAGCTACTTGGGAGGCTGAGGCAGGAGAATCACTTGAACTCTGGAGGCAGAGGTTACAGGGAGCTGAGATTGCACTAGTGCACTCCACTCTGGGTGACAGAGCAAGACTGTGTTTCAAAAAAATAAATAAAATACATCAGAAACAGGACTTATCATCACTGCAAGGGTCTACAAGGTGACAGCTTTTCCCTTGACGAAGAGGCAATCAATTAGAAAGAAAAAGTTTGAGTTCTACCCGAAGGTGTTTAGGATCATAATGGTTCCCACTGAGTGTGTGCTTCTTGCTAGCTGTAGCCGTGTGGCCACACCAGCTGATGGAGCCTGGGAAACACCAACAACCTCAGTACATTTGCTAGTCCTGGCACTTTGAGAGCAGTCCTATAATCAGCATATTTGTAGATGGGGAGACTGAGGCTCAAATAGGTTGAGCCAACTGCCTGTTGGAAAGACACAGAATGGATACAGGTATTGATCGACTTACCACCTATGCAACTTACGACCATTCGACTTTACGACCGCAATCGCTAGCCATGACTGCTCCGCGTCTGGCAGCGCAAACGTTGCCCAGCTGGGCGTAAGACAGTGTGGACCAGCTTCCGGCAGCACTACCATCTCCGCGTGCACCATTTCAACTGTACATATAGCCTACTCAACTTATGACCAAATCGTGTTACGATCGGTCCGCAGTCCCGACCGTGGTCGTAAGTCGAGCACTAGCTGTACTTAAATAAAGCAGCCTCAAAAGCCTTCACCTGGGTGCTAACCCATCAAGTTGGGTTCCCTCCCATGGGTCCAAGGAGCCCGAATCATCCTTCTTTAGTTTCCCAGGAAATCTCAGCTTCTCTGGTCCCTTCTTTCCCCATTTATCTTTCCTCTGCTCTGTGATACATAACCTCCCTCTTCTCCCTCCGTTTAGTGACAGTCTTCACTCCATCTTGACTGAATGTTTTGTCTTCAGATGTCTCTATGGGCTGCTGTGTGCCTCATCACCCATCATAACCCTAAAAAATAATCAGACAGAAATTTTTATTTAAAAATATTTTTATCCCCTTGCTTAAAACACAATAGATTCTGAATAATAAAACACAATAGATTTTGAATAATACTTATTAACCGAATGAAGGACGAGCAAGTGGGTCCCTCTTAAATGTTGATGCTGTTGGGCTGAGGTGGATTTTGTCAGTTAAATCAGTGGTTTTAGAGTCCCAGAGCAATACTTTCCAAGTGAGTTAGGATGAGTGGGCCACATCTTCCAAGGGGCTGCATCAGAATCTGAGCCTGCCCTTTGCCACTATTCTCTCCTGCTTTCATTCTGAATCCCCTGGAGTAAGGGCCAGGAATTCGGTCTTTTTTTTTTTTTTTTTTTTTTAGAGAAAGTCTTGCTCTGTCACCCAGGCTGGAGTACGGCAGTGCAATCACAGCTCACTGCAGCCTTGATCTCTCAGGCTCAGGCAATCCTCTCACCTAAGCCTTCTGAGTAGCTGGGACTGCAGGTATGCACCACCATGCCTGGATAATTTTTAAAACTTTTTTTGTAGAGATGGAGTCTCACTGTGTTGCCCAGGCTGGTTTCAAACTCTTGAGCTCAAGTGGTCCTCCTGCTTTGACCTCGCAATATGCTGGGATTACAGGTGTGAGCAACCGCATGTGACCTGAACGTTGATCTTTTTAAGAGGTCCCCAGTAATACTTACAATTAGTTTGGGAAACACTGAACTTGAAGAAATAAATCACTGGTCCTTTCACTTCCACATCGCCCATCTCAGAAGCCCCTCTGGACATCCTGAGGCTGGGGGTCTCAGGACCAAGATTTGAGAACACTGCTGTAGAGCAGATGTCAAACTCAAAGCCTTGTTCAAGCACAGACTGTGGGCCCCGCTTCCAGAGTTTCTGATTCAGTTGATCTGGGGTGAGGTTGGGAAATTGCATTTCTAGTGAGTCCCCAGATGATGCCGATGCTGTTGGTTCACTCTGAGAAATCTCCTGTGCTAGATCGTTCTGTTGTGTTAAAGAGTAGATTTGCCTTCACCCAGGCCAGAGACTTTTCTTCATGTCAAGTTTAGATGTATATAATTGCAATAACTGACATGCCAGGCCTTCCTTATAAATCAGCAGCTTCCTTAATTATTACAGAGCTCTGCTCTTGCAATGTATAGTAATATTCTATTTATTGTTAGAAGTAGGTATTAGGAAACTTAACTGCTAGGATTCTACTTCAAACCCAGAGACAAACTTCATGAACATCTACAGAGAAGTCATTTCCCTTTATAGGGCCTGATTTTTCCTTTTGCTAAATACAACATCTTGAGAAGATGAAATGAGAGAATAAATTAATCGCTTCTCGGCCTTTTGGCTAAGATCAAGTGGAGAGAATAAATTAGAACACATTTATTGTCTGTTAATTGATCATAGAGTACAAAGAAAATATTAGAAAAAAAAAAAAAAGCCAAGCATGGTGGCTCATACCTATAATCCCAGCACTTTGGAAGGGCAAGACAAAAGGATTGTTTGAGACCAAGAGTTTGAGACCAGCCTGGGCAACATAGCAAGATTCCCATCTCTACAAAAAAAACTAGCCAAGTGTGGTGGTTGGTTGCACTTGGTAGCTACTGAGGAGACTGAGGCAGGAGGATCTCCTGAGCCTAGGTATTTGAGCTGCAGTGCCACAAATAAAATTGTGTACACTGTACTCTAGCCTGGGCAACAGAGAAAGACTCTGTCTAAACAAATAAATAAATAGAATTCAAACACATTCAGAAAAAGTTTAAAGCTCAAGGCACAAATATTAGCCATTGCCCTCAGTTTCTGACTGGGGAGATGAGGAATGTGGTGCCCAGGTCCTGGTTTGTTATTAACTTTAGGGGTGATGTGGAGCCAGTGGCCAGGCTTCCCTTTCTTCATCTCTAAAAGGCAGGGATTAGCCTGGACTGTCTCAAACATGGCTCACAGCTGGGAGATCATGAGATTTCAACCTTGACCCAGCACGTGAAATTAGCTTCATATTTACATTAGTTCATACAGAGATCTGTTTCTACTCTTCAGATTGTAATCTAGGTTTGGGGCATCAAATATTTCATTTAAAACATCTAGGATGGTTGGAGCAAGTGGACAGAAAAAGTGTGAGTGTCATTTAACACAAAACAAGGTCAGATGGGAAGAGAAAGCAAGAGAAACGTGGGCCATGGTGTTCTGCAGAGTGGCCCGACTTATCAATGTGTTATCTTCAAAGCCTTTCAGAGAAGAGGAGATCACCGTGTCTTGTGAAATCAGATCTGTAACCGGAGAAAAGATGAAATTGCTTAACTAGCCTAACTCATGTCAGTTTTTATTTGGGAAGAGAAAAAACATCCCTTTGAATAAGAGAAATATAGCAGTCCTTATCTGTCTAGCAACTGTACTCTCTGTATAAAAAAAGGTAGCCCTATGATTCTACAATTATTTTTAAAGATTTATAAATAAATACAGTGTATGTGTATTAGAGGAAAGTGTGCAAACTTACTTTACAAATGGTCTGGTGTGATCACAGTAGTTTGGAGACCACTGCCCTAAGTGATGAAATTTTAGGGGCCCCCGTTTTGTCCTTTGCATATTTCTTTTTTAAAAAACTTAAGAAATAGACGTTATTTTTTATTTTATTTTATTATTTTTTTTTGAGACAGAGTCCCACTCTGTCACCCAGCCTGGAGTGCAGTGGCATGATCTCGATTCACTGCAACCTCCCACTCCCTGGTTCAAGTGATTCTCCTGCCTCAGCCTTCTGAGTAGCTGGGATTACAGTCGACCGCCACAATGCCTGGCTAATTTTTTGTGTTTTTAATAGAGATGGGGTTTCTCTATGTTGACCAGGCTGGTCTCGAACTCCTGACCTCAGGTGATCTGCCCACCTCGGCCTCCCAAAGTGCTGGGATTACAGGTGTGAGCCACCGCACCCAGCAGACATTATTTTCAAAAGTAATTTTAGTCAGGCTGGGCGTGGTGGCTCACACCTGTAATCCCAGCACTTTGAGAGGCTGAGGTGGGTGGATCACAATGTCAGGAGTTCAAGACCAGTATGGCCAAGATGGTGAAACCCTGTTTCTACTAAAAATACAAAAATTAGCCGGGCATGTTGGTGGACGCCTATAATTCCAGCTACTCAGGAGGCTGAGACAGAGAATTGCTTGAACCTGGGAGGAGGAGGTTGCAGTGAGCCGAGATTACGTCACTGTACTCCAGTCTGGGCAACAGAGTGAGACTCTGACTCAAAAAAAAAAAAAAAATAGTTTTAGTCCACAGAAAAATTAATCAGAAGATACAGAAATATCTCATATCCTCCCTGCCCCCACAGGGTGCATAGCCACCCTTTTATCAACGCCCCTTCCACAAGAGTGGTACATTTGTCACAACTGATAACCCACATTGATACATCATTATCATCCAAAGTCCACAGTCTACACTAGGATTTACTCTTGGTGTTGTACATTCTGTTAGTTTGGACAAATTTGTAATGGCATGTTTATTCCATTAAACCATCATACAGAGTATTTTCACTGCCCTAAGAATCCTCTGTGTTCTGCCTATTTATCCCTCCCTCCACCCTAACCCCTAGCAACTACTGTTTTTTCGACCAACTCCATCATTTTGCCTTTTCCATATTGCCATATAGTTGGAATCATACAGCATGTAGCCTTTTCAAATTGGCTTCTTTCACTTAGTAATATGCATTTAAGTTTCTTCCATTTACTTTCATGACATGATAGCTCATTTCTTTTCAGTGCTGAGTAATACTCCATTGTCTGAAAGCACCACAGTTTATCCATTCGCCTACTGAAGGACATCTTGGTTGCTTCTAAGTTTTGGCCATTTTGAATAAAGCTTCTCTAAACATCCATGTGCAGGTTTTTGTGTGGACATAAACTTTTGACTTCCTTGGGTGAAAACCAAAGAGTATGATTACCGCATTGGACGGTAACAGTATGTTTAGTTTCGTAAGAATTTGCCAAACTATCCTTAAAGTGGCCGTACTGCTTTGCATTCCTATTAGCAATGAATGAGAGTTCCTTTTGCTCCACATCCTTGCCAGCATTTGGTGCTGGCAGTTGTTAGGTTCACGACTACGCCACATGTTAAGTTGAGGTCCAGGGAGTGGCTGGATGAGCAGAAAGAAGACTCGGGGGGCTGTAGGCAGGTGAAAGAGGATTTTATGCAGCAGCAGCTCTCATCAACAGCTTTCTCTCACACAGTCCGCCCTGTCTCGGCCGCTTAGTCTGGCGGCTCCCACCCACAGCTGTGTGGCCGGTTCTCGCTTGCCTTCAGAGTCAGCAGCTTAACTCTTTCTCTCTCTGGGCACAAGCCAGCTGAGCTCTGTCCTGTCTCCCTCTGTCCATCTGCAAAGACGGACAGCTCTGACTCCCTCTCTTTCTCTGGGTGCCTGCATGCCTGCCATGTCAAGCCATTTTGAGCTCAGTCGAGCCCAAGAGCCATGTCTCTCATGCACAGTGTTAACAGGGCAGTTTTACCTTTTACAGACAACTGTGGGTCCAAGTCAAGTATGAACTTACACAAACAGGTTATATAACAAGTGGAAGTGTGAGCCTGTGTGCCAAACTTGCTGACTCATGCAGGCCTGGATATCCACCTCAGCCTATTCCATGACCAAAGCACATCCACGTACCTTACCTCAGTGTTCTGGATTTTGGCCATTCTAAAAGGTGTGTAGTGGTATCTCATGGTTGATTTAATTTGCACTTCCCTGATGGCATACGTTGTGGGGCGTCTTTCATATGCTTATTTGCCACCTGTATATCTTTTGTGGTTAAGTGTCTCTTAAGGCCCATTTTTAGTTGGTTGGTTGTTTTCTCATTGTTGAGTTTTAAGAGTTATTTTTATGTTTGGGATAATAGTCCTATATCAAATACATCTTTGGCAAGTACTTTCTCCCAGTGTGGCTTTTCTTTTTATTCTCATAAGTATTTTTTACAGAGCAGAAGCTTCTGATTTTAATGAAGTTTAGCTTATCAGTTTTTTCTTTCATAGATCATGCCTTTGGTGTCATGTCAAAAAAGTCATAACCTGCCCAGGTACAGTGACTCACACTTGTAATCTCAGCACTTTGGAAGCCCAAGGTGGGAGGATCATTTGAGGCTAGGAGTTCAAGACAGCCTGGCAACATAGCGAGACTCTATCTCTACAAATAATTTTTTAAAAATTAGCCAGGCATAGTGGCATGTGCCTGTAGTCCCAGCTACACAGGAGGCTGAGGTAGGAGGATCACTTGAGCCTGGGAGGTCAAGACTGCAGTGAGCCCTGGTTGAGCCACTGCACTCCAGCCCGGATGACAGAGGCCTTGTCTCCAAACAACAACAATAACAACAACAACAGAAAGTCACCACCAAAGCCAAGGTCATCTAGATTTTCTCCTATGTCCTGTTGTCCCAGTACCATTTTTTGAAGAGACTATTTTTTCCCCATTGTATTGCCTTAGTGATTTTGGTCAGAGATCAATTGACTATATTTATATGGGTCTGTTTCTGGAATCTCTATTCTGTTTCATTGATCTCTTTATTCTTTTGCCAATACCATACTGTCTCAGTTGCTGTAACTTTAGAGTAAGTCCTGAAGTCAGGTAACTTTGTTCTTCTCCTTCAATATTGTGTATCCTACCACTATTTTCAAGGCAGTTTAAAAAAAAAAATCCATCTTTTTTTTCCAACTCTTTCTAACACCCTCACACTCTGCACTAACTCAGCCTCTGTCTCTTACTCACTGGGTGATCTTAGCTGTTCTCTGTTTTGTGAAGAAAATAATCTAAGTCAGGATATTTATAATTATAACTTATGCAAAAAATCCAGACACCTTCAGAAAAAGTTTAAAGCTCAAGGCACAAATATTAGCCATTGCCCTCAGTTTCTGACTGGGGAGATGAGGATTGTGGTGCCCGGGTCCTGGTTTGTTATTAACTTTAGGGGTGATGTGGAGCCAGTGGCCAGGCTTCCCTTTCTTCATCTCTAAAAGGCAGGGATTAGCCTGGACTGTCTCAGACATGGCTCACAGCTGGGAGATCATGAGATTTCAACCTTGACCCGGCACCCGAGATTGGCTTCATTTTTACGTTGGTTTATACAGAGGTCTGTTTCTACTCTTCAGATTGTAATCTAGGTTTGGGACACCAAATATTTCATTTAAAACATCCAGGGCTGGGTGCCATGGCTCATGCCTATCATCCCCACACTTTGGGAGGCTGAAGTGTGTGAATCACCTGAGATCATGGGTTGGAGACCAGCTTCACCTTATATAATTATAACTTTTTTTTTTTTTTTTTTTTTTTTGAGACGGAGTTTCGCTCTTGTTACCCAGGCTGGAGTGCAATGGCGCGATCTCGGCTCACCGCAACCTCCGCCTCCTGGGTTCAGGCAATTCTCCTGCCTCAGCCTCCTGAGTAGCTGGGACTACAGACACGCGCCACCATGCCCAGCTAATTTTTTGTAGTTTTAGTAGAGACGGGGTTTCACCATGTTGACCAGGATGGTCTCGATCTCTGGACCTTGTGATCCACCCGCCTCGGCCTCCCAAAGTGCTGGGATTACAGGCTTGAGCCACCGCGCCCGGCCCTTAATTATAACTTTTATAAGTATCCAGACTTACATCTGATCCTGACCACAGTAGAGCTCTAGGATGCAGGTAAACAGAGAACCAAGAGAGCCAGGCATCCCAGCAGAAGATGAGTGTGTGAGCATGAGTCCCTCCCTCTCTCTACACAGAGCTGTATACTGCACTAGGCCCTGAGTCTTGCAGCCAGCCAGGGAGAAAAGCAGGGCTGGTAGCAGAATCTCTATTTCCCCAGGGAGAAAACTCTGGCTCTTAGAGGTCAAATGAAGTTTCCTTAGTCCTCTAGATAGGACTGTAAAATATCTGGCTTGAGTTCAGTGCTTTTTCACATAGCTTGGCAGATCGAGAGAACCAGTGTCTCTTTCTGCATAAACCCAGGAAGGACCTGAATCACTAGCATCTCCTCAGCAAAGAAGAAACCCTGCCTTGCACATAGGGTGGAGGCAGGTGAAACAAGGGACTCTTACCTGGAGCCAGGACAGAGGATCCTGGACTATAGAAGGCCTGGCTCCCATGGGTGTCCTGAGGCACAAATAACTCATGAGTCCTTGTCAGTCCCTGGAGCAGGGAGTGGGGGTGGGGGATTTGTTAAACTGAATTCTGAAGTAAGCTGGATGAGCTTAGCTACACAGAACTAGACCTTGTTTGAGAATGGGTCTCTACAAATTTAGCTACTTCCTCATGCTTGCTTGTAGTTGGCAATTTGTGTAAAAATTGTCTACTGATTGCTTTAACATCCATTCTCCTGTATATGTTTGTATGTAAGTTCTTTCATTTTCAGGGGAGAGCTCACTGATGGCCGCTGCCTGGGTGGTAGCAGTAGGCTGTTAGGCAGCAAAGGCTGGGCGCGGGGGCCAGAGGGCAGCTGTTGCACCAGCCTTGCTCTGGAGAGCAACTTTTGGTTGTTAGGGAATGGAATGACAATTAGTGAGATATCATTAGAGTATATAAAATATAAATGACTATGAACACTAATTTTTGCAGTAGTTAGGGACTGAATGATAGTAAGAAGATTTGCCAGGCAGAGTGGCTCATGCTCATAATCCTAGCACTTTGGAAGGCTGAGACAGGATGATCACTTAATTCCAGGAGTTTGAGGTCAGCCTGGGCAACATAGTGAGGCTGTGTCTCTACAATTTTTTTTTTAAATTAGCCAGATGTGGTGATGTGTGCGTGTAGTCCCAGATACTTAGGAGGCTGAGGTGGAAAGATGGCTTGAGCCTCTGAGGTGAAGACTGCAGTGAGCCGTGATCGCACGACTGCACTCCAGCCTGGGCTACAGAGCAAGACTCTATCTCAAAAATAAATAAATAAATAATGATTACTAGAATTGTGAAGTAACTGGTGTGCAGTTATATTCAAATTGTTTGTTACTTGTTCATAGCTAGACTATAAGGTACATTCAGGTGGGGTCCATGTTTGTCTTTTCACTGATGTCTCACTGTTTATAGAGTTAGGCATTTTAAAATTATTTGTTGAATTAAATTGTCAAATGCAACTGATGATAGAAATGAGTTAACTTTAAAAAATATTGTCTTCTAGGCCAGTCATGGTGGCTCACACCTGTAATCCCCGCACTTTGGGAGGCTGAGGCCAGTGGATTGCTTGAGCTCAGAAGTTTGAGACCAGCCTGGGCAACATGGCAAAACCCCATCTCTAAAAAAAAAAAAAATTATCTTCTGGAAAAATTAGTTTCATTTTAAATCCGTTTTGTAATAAAACAGGGATAAGTATGTTAATGAATAGATGACTAAATAAGTCAATGATCAAAACAGTAGGTGAAAAAATTAGAAATAATACATCAGTAACCTCTTGACCTGCCTTGGTGGAATGAGGCTCTGAGTATCTCCTGATCTGAAGAGCATTCTGGGCTCCCCAGAGGTCTGTATTAATCCATCCCCATTTTGATGGGGACCAAAGGAACGAGACCAAGGCCATCATCTCGACAGGAGCCCCTTGGGATTGCCCAATCTTGCTGCCCAGGTTGTGGCATGGGACCAAACTAGTCCTGCCAGAATGACGGTGTGAGCAATGTATGCCTTCTCAGGGACCCTGATTTTTCTTCCCTCCTATGGGGGTTGGAGCCATGCTCTGTGTCCTAGCATGTATACTCATTTAGGTCCCTCATAGGACTGGCCATGTCCCATGTGTCAGCTTTTCCTTCGACTTTCTTCTTTAAAGGGCTCTCCCTATGGTGTCCTGCTCTGCTCTAGGGACAGAGTGTGTGGGTTCTGGTTAACTTGGTGGAAAAGGACAGCCTCCAAGAGATGGAAACTCTCATGGTGAGAATGTCAGACATAACTGAAAGCCAGAGTTGAAGGCATTTCTGGAGGATGAGCCAACGATTCCTTCCTTCTGTGGGTCATTGTGTGAGTGCTAGATACCAGGCCAGGTGTGGTAGGAGATTAAACACAGACAGAGACACTTTTTCCTCCAGAACCTTACAAATGAATAAAGGAACCAGTATAGCTGCACAGATCATTCTAGTAAAGACAATACATAATAAGAGCAATCATTTTGTTTAAATATTGATTTGCTGATTCCTATAAAAACACTTCATTTGCCCTTTTTTTCTTCCCATGAGCCTTTCTTGCCCCTTTAATGTTATTTGATTTTACTCTCCAGCTCATGGTCATTACACACAATGGCAGTTCCTAGGAAAAGCGAGAACAGAAAAAGCCATAGCTTTTCAGTCAATTCTTGTTAACACTAGGTCCTGGAAGGGTCATGTAGGTCAATGAACTGTTGCTTCTGGCAATTAAAATAATTAATTTATCCTCTGAAAAAGAGAGATCAGGATTGCTCCAGAGCTAAGTTAAAGACTGTGGGGTTAAGGCAGGGCACAGTGGTTCATGCCTGCAGTCTCTGTGCTTTGGAAGGCTGAGGAAGGAGGATTGCTTGAGGCCAGGAGTTGGAGACCAGCCTGGGCAACATAGTAAGACCTCTTCTATACAAAAAATTAAAAAAAAAAAATTAACCAGGCCTAGTGGTGCATGCCAATAGTCCTAGCTACTCTGGAGGCAGAGGCAAGAGGATTGCTTAAGCCTAGGAGTTCAAGGCTGCTGTGAGCCATGATTGTGCTGCTGTACTCCAGCCTGGATGAAAGAGTGAGACTCTGTCTCTAAAAAGAAAATAAAACAAAAAACCTATGGGCTTACCTGAGGCCTAGGATGAGATTATCAACACAGGAGAAGAGTAATGACCTGGGCAGGACAGCAAAGGCTTCTGGAAAGGATGCACACAGCTTCTTATCTCTGTTCTCTACATCCTGCTCGTGACTTTAAGACATCACTGTACTTTTCTGAACCACAGTCTCTTCATTTGCAGCATGGCTAGAATATCCATTCTGTCCACCTCACAGGGCTGTCATAAGATTAGAATGAGTTACCATATCTACATAAACTCCATCCTGATCACACAACACAGGACCTAGTGACTGCCTCTCATTTGAGGAGAACTCATATTTCCTAGTTCACTGGGAAAAGGTTGAGATTGGCAAGTATCCCACATCCATTAGAGAGGTGACTCAGCAACTATCCTTCTAAGGATTCAAAACAGCTTTATCAGGCAGCCAGTCTGCTGCAATGTACGTGATTTAATTTCAATTTAATTAACAAGGAAGGTATTTTCTTCTTCCTTAGAGGATGAAATCAAAGTTCAGAAGAGTTGACTACACCCTGCCTGAGTTCACATGGGGATTTGAACTCAGGTCTGTCTGACTTGAGGTTCATTTACTTTTTACTCTGCCCCACTGGCTTTCAGCTTTGATAGTTACGGAAATAAAATCAGCCCTTCACATCAGGCCATTAGGGTCTTATGCACCCACGTAGGCCATGGAGAAATGGCCCTTCTTTAAGGGGAAGTGGGATCTCTGGAAAAGTCACCTTGCCTCTGGGCCATTGTGTGGAGACAGCTGGGGTCCAATGAGATGCCAGTGCCCAACAAATGGCATCAGCTCTTCATCCTCCTTCTCTTTCTGCCTCTCTTTCTTTAGCATCACATAGGATGACCTCAAAGCTAACAGCTATGGAATGCCTTTTCCTGGCCTCACAGGTCTCTCAAAGCTGCCAACTGCCCCCAGTCATCAAGCCAGATGGATGTTTGGGTGGAAGCCTAGCTGGGGAACAGCTTGCAGGCTGAGCAGGGGTATTCAGTGGGCAAGGGGCAGGCTTCATGCTAGCTCTTTCTCCATGCGGTGCTTCCTCCTCCTTCTGGCCTGCTTTCTGATGTCCCCAAGGCCTTTTCAAGTCGGGGGAGTGGAAGGACAGCGTGGATGTGGCCAATCAAGAAACACCATCCTCTAATCAGGTCATCCAGGCAGCCCCTCATCTAACCCAGCTGGCTCTGAGCCCTTTGCCTGGGGATCATTCTATTTTGTAACAGCAAGGCTGACCTCAAGCTAGGCCACTTGGTCTGGATCTTTGATCTAAACAAGCATGAGCTTTTTCCCTGGAGACCTCTGTCTTGCTGGCAGGTGTCCAGAAGAGGGCGTTGCTGCTGCATATGTCAATGGGATAGTAAGATTTAGGAACAAGCTGCAGTAGTTTAGCCACGGGTGTTAGCGAGTTAGTCCTTTGCTTGGACTGCTTTGGTCACCAAGGATAAGTGCTTGCCGGTGACTTTTTCTCGGGTACAGAAGTATCTAAACTTTCCAGAGATGTATAAAAAAGAGCCTCATAAAATTTATAGGAGAATGCATCAAAGTTGCTAGATAGAAGATCATTATACAAAAATTAATGTGCATTTTAAGGTACCAACCACAGTTAGAAAATAAAAAAAATTAAAGCTAACATCTATATAAGAGAAACAAAAGCTCTAAAGTACCAGAAATATATACATGATCTTTATAAAGAAAACTATAAAATTAAATTATATATATTATAAATTTAAATTATACATATTATTAAATTTAAAAACTTATTTAGGTATTCTTTTTGTTGTTGTTTTTGTTCTTAGGGTTTTTTAGAGACAGGGTGTCTCTGTGTCACCCAGGCTGGAGTACAGTGGCACCATCATATCTCACTCCAGCCTTGAACTCTTGGACTCAAGTGATTCTCCTGCTTCAGCCTCCTTAGTAACTGGGACTACAGGTGAGTCACAGCACACCTGGCCAATTTTTTTTTTTTTTTTGGTAAAGATAGGGTCTCAATATGTTGCCCAAACTAATCTCAAACTTCTGGCCTCGAGTGATCCTCCTGCCTTGGCCTCCCAAAGTGCTGGGATTACAGATATGAACCACTTTGCCTGGCCTAGGTATTCTTTTTTTTTTTTTTTTTTTAATAGTCATGTATCTTTTTATTTCTATTCTCATGCTGCCTGACAAAATAGGAGTAGATGAATGAATGTGTCCGTATCAAACCATGGATAACAATTGTGGTTTTGCAAACTGCTAACTTTTCAATTGCCACTGAACTCCCTCTGTTTTTTAGAAAGCTACCACTTTTGGGACATAAATGCCTTTGAAGCTCTCCCTATTTTTAAAGCAAAGGGCTTGGATTACTTTTTCAATCAAATTTCCTCTTTGATATATATTTTTTCTTTTTTAAATACATATATTTTACTGCATTTTAGGTTTTGGGGTACATGTGAAGAACATGCAAGATTTTTGCATAGGTACATACATGGCAATGTGGTTTGCTGCCTTCCTCCCCATCACTTAAACCTGGCATTTCTCCCCATGTTATCCATCCCCAATTCCCCACCTCCTGCTGTCCCTCCCCTAGTTCCCCCCTACAGACTCCAGCGTGTGATGCTCCCCTCCCTGTGTCCATGTGTTCTCATTGTTCAACACCCGCCTATGAGTAAGAACATGTGGTGTTTGATTTTCTGTTGTTGTGTCAGTTTGGCCTAGGTATTCTTTAATAGTTAGATAAGGTGTATTTGTCATAGGAAGATTTGGTGTCATAAATTTCAATTCTTTCCAAATTAATCTATAAATTTTATGTGACTCCAACCAAATCCAATTAGGATTTTTTTTATGGGTCTAGACAACATGATTCTAACATTGTTGTGAAAAAGGACCAAAAATAGTTAAGAAATTTTGAAAAACACAAGATGAGCAACTCACCCTATAAGATTATAAGACCTGTTAAATTAAGACTATGTGGTTTTAGCCCAGAAAGAGACAAACAGGCCAATAGAACAGAATAGAGGCTTCCGAAACAGATCCCTGTACTTGTGAAGACTTGATATGTAGCAGAGATGATATGCAGATCAATAGAGAAAGGATAAATTATTCAATTAATGGTACTGAGAATTTGATAGCCCATATTGAAAAAAAAACAATATGAAATTTTAGGGGAAAAAATTTTTAAATAAAACTTTCAGACTTCTAGGAGAAAATATAGAAAAACTCCCAAGATCACAGTATAGGAAATAATATCATAAAACAGAAAAAGTACAAACCCTAAAGAAAAACATTGGTAAATTCGTGTGCATTAAAATGTAAAGCTTCACTGGGCACAGGGTGGTTCATGCCTATGATCTCAGCACTTTGGCAGGCCAAGGTGGGAGGGTCACTTGAGCCCAGGAGTTTAAGACCAGTGTAGGCAAACTAGTAAGACCCCATCTCTACAAAAGATAGGCAAACATAGTCGAGAATTGTGTTAGTCCATTCTTACACTGCTATAAAGAACTATCTGACACTGGTAATTTATAAAGAAAAGAGATTTAATTGACACACAGTTCTGCAGGCTGTATAGGAGGTATGGCTGGGGAGGACTTAGGAGACTTACAATCATGATGGATAGTGAAGCGGCAGAGCAAGCATATCTTCACATGGTGGCAGGAGAGAGAGAAGGGGGAAGTGCTACACACTTTTAAACAACCAGATCACATGAGAATTCTATCATGAGACAGCACTAGGGGGACAGTGCTAAACCATTAGAAACCACCCTGATGAGCCAATCACCTTCCACCAGGCCCCTCCTTTAACATGTGGGGTTACAATTCGGCATGAGGTTTTGGTGGGGACACAGAGCCAAACCATATCAGGCATGGTGGTATGCCCCTGTAGTCCCAACTACTCAGGAGACTGAGGTGGGAGGATTGCTTGAGCCAGGGAGGTTGAGGCAGTTGTGATCCATAATTGTGCCACTGCACTCCAACCTGGGTGACAGAGAGAGACCCTGTCTCAAACAAACAAACAAATAAAAAAGGTAAAACTTCTTTTCCTCAAAAGATGCCATGAAGGAAAATAAAAAATAGACAAACACAAACTAGGAGAAGATGTTTGCAATGTGGTAGTCATGGGAGTGTGCTGTTTGGCTCCTTTCAACAGAGACACATCTGTGAGGTATGATTGGCTGACACTCGGGAGTTGCCCCACCTTCAGGATCCACCACTGTGTTTGAGCAGAGGCCCTGCTCACTCTGATGATGCTAGCCAATGACTGAGCACTTTGAGGGAGTACCAGAGTTGAGTTATTTCTGCTTATTTCTGCTCAATGTGGGACTTCTTTAAAAGGCAGACTTTCTTCTGGGGCTTCCCATTAGCCTGGCTGACTTTCTCAGAGTTGCCCTGTAGATGGAGGCTCTTCTTACCCAATTCTCTTTCCTTTTCTTCCCTTTCACAGGCATAAAGACCTGTGTGGGGTCTGAAAACTCTCCACAAACATGTCTACTTTTTTCCCCATTATCCTGCACAGCTATTACCCCTGATTGTCTTGCACTTCTAATTTTGTTTTGATGTCTGCTTCTTGGAAGACTTGATTGAACATAGCCTATTAAGAACAAAAGACCAGTATCCAAGCTGGGCATGGTGGCTCACACCTGTAATCCTAGAGCTTTGGGAGGCTGAGGTGGGAGGATTGCTTGAGGCCAAGAGTTTGAGACTAGCCTGGGCCAAATAGCAACACCCCATTTCTACAAAAAAAAAAGGACTGTGTTTCAGAATATATATGATTCTGAATCATATGCATTCTATATGATTCAAATCGTATAGACAAATTTATATGCAATCCAAACTATAAATTAATAAGAAAAAGATAAATGTCTCAATAGGAAATTAGGCAAAAGATATGAAAAGACAATTCACAGAAGATGAAATCTAAAAGGCCAATAAATACATGAAAAGATGCCAATCTCAGTAGTAGTCAGGGAAATGTAAATTAAAGCAAAGCAAGGTACCATTTTATATGTATAAGACTGGTAAAAACAACCATTTGCCAAAGTATTCGAGAAGATACAGAGCAACATGTACACTGTGGGTGAGAGTATAAGTTGATGCAACCATTTTGGATAGTAATTTAGTAATTACTTATCTAGTTAAGAAGTGGAAGTACTTAACCATCAATTCCATGTAAGAGATTCTCCCATGTGTACATAAGATATGCAGAATAATATATTGCAGAATTATTTGAAAGAAGAAAAAACCTAGAACAACCTAAATGTTCACTAAGAGAAAAATGAGTAAGTAAATATCATATAACTGTGAAAAGAAAGAAACCAGGTGTAGGAAACCACCATGGCACGTGTATACCTATGTAACAAACCTGCATGTTCTGCACATGTACCCCAGAACTTAAAGTATAATAATACATTTTAAAAAGAGAAATAAACCAAAACAGCCAGGCGTGGTGGCTCACGCCTGTAATCCCAGCCCTTTGGGAGGCCAAGGCGGGTGTCACAAGGTCAGGAGTTTGAAACCAGCTGACCAACATGGTGAAACCCTGTCTCTACCAAAAATACAAAAATTAGCCAGGCGTGGTGGTATGCACCTGTAATCCAAGCTACTCAGTAGGCTGAGGCAGGAGAATCGCTTGAACCTGGGAGGTGGAGGTTGCAGTGAGCCAGGATCATGCCCCTGCCCTCCAGCCTGGGTGACAGAGCGAGACTATATGAAAAAAAAAAAAAAAAAAATCAAAAGACCAAAACAAAAATTTTAAGGAAATTTTTGAAGAGGAAGTGAAAAGTTGACTTTGACTATGAAAATCCTATAGTATTTATTTTATTTTATTTTTTAAAAAAGTAAAAAGAGAGAAGAGAGAGAAAGAGATACTTGTTTATCTTTTAGTCTACAGAAACTAAATTAACAAGTACTTTTGACATGATTTGTATTGGCCACACAAACTCCTGAAGGAGACAAACTATGATTTTTTCAATCCTTCATCTATCAAAAACAGTTGGGGAAGAGTCGTTTGCTAACATGTTTTTTTTTTTATCAGTCGTGACAACTGTTGAGGGTGCTAGAAGTTTGGTGGTGCTCTCTTAAATGTCTGGCCTGAGTGGGCCTGGCATTCAGAAATACAGATGAGAAGGGGAAGGGGGAGGTGGATTATGGCAGGTGGAGCAGGAAGGAATTTGGGCCCCCCAGTGTGTGCCTCTGTTGGGGAACTGCCTCACCACCCAGCCTTCATCTAGCATAAGGCTATCTGCCAGCTGCTGCCTCATGTGTGCTGCCCTGGAATTCTTATTACGTCTCAGGAATCCTGCTCTTGCCAGTGATGAAATTACAGACAGCAGAGTCCAGCCTCGCCTATGTGACCTGAGAGGGGAAACCTCTCTTTTGGATCCCCAGCTTTGGAAAATCTTCCATGCCTCTCTGCCAGGGCCTTGTCCTCAGTTGCCTTCCTGATCTGGGACCAACTGACAAGCCTTGAACTGTTTACTGCCCCCTCCCTTCCCACTGGAATGCATCTATTGACTTTGTCACCACACTCTCCAATCAAGCCAACAACAGGTAATAAGTGCCAATAAAGAGCAAGACTTAGGGCTAGCATTGAACACAAGCAACTAGATCAGACCTGGCTTCCAAAGAGTTTGAGTGAAAAGAAGTGTTATTTTATTTTTAAAATCTTATTCAGAAAATATTTATTGAGCCCTATAATGTACTTGGGGGACAACATGGAAAAAGATTTACACCTTGTTCTCAAAGTGTTGAAAGCTCAGAGCAGAAGATAGACAAGAGAATAGATGATGACTTTTGGATGAGATAAGGACTAGGACAGATAAGAGCAAGGTACAATGGTGCCCACTGGAGACCTCAGGAGACCTAAACCTGAGAGCTGGAGAAGGCTTCCTGGGGAAATGACATCTCAGCTGAGACCTGAAGGACCAGGACTTAGCCAGGTGCTTTGTGTAGGAGTTGAGGTAGAGTGAGAGTGACTGTTAGGAAACAGAGATTGAAATTCTAGCCAGAGCAAATAGCAAGGGCAAAAGGAAAGAACAAGGCCAAGAATGGTTTGGAGGGGTAAATACTGGTGTCAAGGAAACTAAGGAAGAGATTGGGAATGAAAGGCATCCTTTGCTTCAAGGAGTCTATGGGAAGAGGCTTTCTTCTCCTTTCTCTTTCTTTTCTCCTTCTTCTCTCTCTCTTGTTCTTCCCCTCATTAAATACTTTGTGATTTTTCTATACACTTGGGAGTGTATTGGTAACTCCAAATGAAGGATATGTTAGCAGTGGTATTGGGTAGGAAATGGTGTGTGGTAGGTAGAATAATGGCCCCCCAAAGAGGTTCATTTCCTAATCCTAGAAGAGAGCTGGGGCGAGAGCCTGATTATAAAATAACATGTGAAAATGTTACTTTATAAGACAAAAAGGACTTGAATTAAGTTAAGGATCTTGAGGTGGGGAGATTATCCTGGATTATCTGGGTAGGCCCAAGGTAATCACAAAAATCCTTAAAAGATGGAAAAATAGAGAACTTTGTTGAAACTGTAGGGGCCAAGGGAAAATTTCCACTTTGTTCTCTGAGGGTTTGCTGAAAAATCAACTCACAAATGGCAGATTACTTGGTGAAAGGCATATAAAAGTATTTAAGGCTTATTTACTTAGGGTTCTGTATATAATGCAAGTGCTTTCAGAATGAAGACTTAAAGATACAGGAGAAATTGTCTATGTTTATGCTTAGGTTCAGAAAAGTATGGACAGCCATGTAGAAATATGACTGGACAAAAATGTTATGATCTAATGCTAATGTAATTGTCTGATAGGTTCTTCTTGCCTGCTGCCCAGAAAAGCCAATTTACTGAGAACAGCAGGTGTTGCAGCAAAGAAAGAGTTCACTAATCACAGGGCCAGTCAAGTAAAAGGATGGGAGACAATTCTCAAATCCACATCTCTGAGAACTCAGAGGCTGGGGTTTTTTAAGGGTTGTTTGGTGGAGAGGGAGCTAGGGAATAGGTATGCTGATTGGTGGGGTTGGAAAGAAAATCATAGAGGATTGAAGCTGTCTTCTTGTGCTGAGTCAGTTCCTGGGTAGAGGGTCACAAGACAAACAGAGCCAGTTTCCTGATATGGAATAACTGGTCTGGATGGCAACAGCTGGTCTATCAAAACTGAAGGTCTGAAAGATACCTCAAACACCAATTTTAGGTTTTGCAATAGTGATACTATCTATAGGAGCAATTGAGGAGGTAACAAATCTTGTGACCTTCAGCTACATGACTTGTGAACCATAATTCTAACCTTGTGGCTAATTTATTAGTCTTACAAAGGCAGTTTGTCATTCCTGAACAAGGAGAGGGTTAGTTTTGAGAAGGAGCTGTTAATATCTTTGTTTAAACTATAAACTAAATTCCTCCCAAAGTTAGCTTAGACTATACCCAGGAAAGAACAAGGATATCTTGAGGCTGGAAACAAGGTAGAGTCAGCTATGTCAGATTTCTCTGACTATCATAAGTTTTCTATGTCAGATTTCTCTCACTGTCGTCATTTCTGCAAAGGCAGCTTCACTAATAGACTGAGTGGGGACACAGCAAGTTCTGTCTGCCTAGTTTCTCCTGTTCTCTCTGAGAAGCATTCCTTCCTTCTGGGAATGGGGCAGGACCCTCTCTGGAATGGGGATCTTATGACCTCCAGTCAAACAAGGTAGGTCAGACAGTTTCCTTATGGCCAGTTATTACACAGAAAGGTAGAGGAAAAGTTAGAGAAATATTTTTAGGTTCTATGGCTGGCTTTGGGGAAAAGATGATCTGGTTTCTGTGATCCAGCTTGGAGAAGAAGGATTCTAGTTTCTGTGGCTTGCCTCAGGGGAGGATGGGACTGAGAGATAGGAGTGCAGGAGAAGGTCAGGGAAGAAGTTTTGCTTCTGAGGCTGCTTCTGAGAGTTTCATTTTGGGGTATTGTTTTCTGAGCTCCAACAATGCTCTGCTGTTTTCTTTGAAGCTGGAGGAAGGGGCCACAAGCTAAGGAATGCAGGTGGCTTCTGGAAGCTAGGAAAGGCAAGGAAGTAGATTTTTACCTGGAGCCTCCAAAAGGACCACAGCCCTGCTGACAGCCCGATTGTAGGACTTTTGACCTTCAGAACTATAAGATAATAAACTTGTGTTGTTTTAAGTCACAAGTTTGTGGCAGTTTGTTACAGCAGAAATAGCAAACTAACACGAGCTGAATAGGTTCCAGGGTGGCTTAGGAAATAATCTGATTAGAGGGAGGAGGTGAAAGAGAGGTCTCCTTGGATTTCTGGGTCAGGCATTAAGGTGAATTGAGGTACCATTCCCTGACCTAGGACCCAATGGCAAGGGGACGGCAGGGAGAACTGGTGATAGTATATTCAATTTTGGACATGTTAGGGTTGCAGCATCCATGGGGGTTCAAGGTGAAGGTCCAGTAAGCACTTATCGGCTGGGAGAGAGGCTGGTCTGGAGACTGAGGGTGTTCATGGTAATTGAAGTCACAGCCCAGGTGATGGGGCCATGAGAGGAAAAGAGAGCTGGGGTGAGAGCCTGACATTTGAGGGAGATCTCTTTGTAGGTCGGGAAATAGAACAAAACATGCCTCTAGGGTATTCTTTTTTGCTTCATAAACTTTTCGACCCTTGTATATTCTTTGCTCCCCGATGTTTTTTCAAAACTATCTTGTGTTCAAATGGGCAGATTTCAGTTCTCCGCTTCTGGATTCTTCCTCTCATTCCTGCTAGTGACTTCCTGGTTACAGAAGGCCATGTAGGGCAGGGCAGGGGAGTATTTAAACTGTTTCTGGGCTCCAGCTGCCTCTCTTCTGACCCTGCCTTGTATGCTCGGCTCCTGCTCCCAAGCGTCCGCTGCAGAGGCTCACAAAGACAAGCCTCAGTGCTAGCTTATGATCCCAGCAATCTGTCCACCCCTGCTTCTCGCCACCTTCTCTGTCCGTGTCCTTACCTGTTCCTACCTACTTTCTTCTTGGGTTCTCCTACTCACATTTTGAGTCTTATTGCCGGCCCGTCCAGAGGAAGCAGCCCTCCTGACTCTGTATCTGGCATGGAAACCTTTAGCTTGGTTTTGCCATTTCAGGATTTGAGAACCCCAGCCCCACTCCCTAACTTTTGTACCTACTGTTCTCCCTGCCTAGAACACACTTGTGGAAGGGACTTCTGAGTGGGCCTGACTCAACTTTCAAAGCACTGCAGGATTTTTATACACTGAAGATAGTTTCACTTTCTCTATCACATGGATTGTACACAACTGTTTACTTGTGTCCCTCTTCTTGATCACGAGTCCCTAGTAAGCAGGGCCCCTGGTTTATTCATCTCGTATCCCCAGCACCTAACGTGCCATGTGGTTCAATAAATTCTTCTGTTGAACCAATAAACCCTTCTGGACTGGATTATTTTTATATTTTTTAAAAGATGGGGTTTCACCATGATGGCCAGGGTGGTCTTGAACTCCTGACCTCAGGTGATCCACCCACCTCTGCCTCCCAAAGTGCTAGGATTACAGGTGTGAGCCACCGAGCCCGGCCTAGACTGGATTATTATGTCTTCACTCTGACAGCGAGGTGAGCGTGGGTCGGAGGAAGATGTTTCCTAGCCTGAGTCCTGACAGGCAGTGCACCAATTAGCAACAGGTGAATAGCAGCGCGCAACCCACAGTTTCACTTACATAACACACAGTCTTCTGCTGCTCCTTGCTGTCTCCAAGCTTTGCATAAGCCCCAGTTGCCTGCTCCTCTGCACGTGCCAGAGGCTGCAGGGATCACGCATCTCTTGGCCTCTCTAACAGATACCTGTGCTTGGCCTCACATATCTGGCTTGATAACCGGAACCGGACGGCCAGCAGAAGGAATCGTCTCTGTCCTGGAATGTCTTGGCAGGTCTGGAACCCAGACAGGGAGAGTGCTAGTCAGAATGTGTGGCTGGGAGGGGAGAGGAGGCTAAGGGATAACTGTATAACTGAGTCTGCAGGCTCTAAAATCCCATTTTTCCTGGGGTTAAAGAGGAAACTCAGGGTTGAGAAATGCAAGATAATTGAGTTTGGAAAGGAAAAGGAGATGGAGAGCATGTGAGCAACCTCGCTGCTGCTGGCAGATCACATGCCAGCCTCTGAGCACTTGTATCCAAAGGCAAGAGCCAGCTGGTGCAGGTCTCAAGGACACTTCTCAGTTGCCTCAGACGGACAGCTCAGGGGGAGCCAAATTCAGCGAGAGCCCCCTCCCCACATCTCTTTGTACTGTTTTGCACTCCCTTCACCCTAGAAAAAGAAGGCAGATTGAGTTGATCAAATTACATGCCGGTTCTGCTCTGCCTTCTCCTCACCCCCAATGTTAAAATTGTGGATTTGGTAATATGCGTAATAACTCCAGAAACATTGAGTTCTACGGCACAGAAACCTTGTCTATTTCTGCAAAGACGGTTTAAATACAAAAGCCAAAAATAGACCCATAAATAGCACAAGGGTGAAATATTTAAGACTCTGATAGTGCAATGGGTCTGCCGTTTTGCTAAACAGGTGGTTGGTTCTCAAACAAGATTGCAAGAAGGGCTTAGTAAAATACAGATTGCTGGCCCAACCTTTAAAGATTCTGCTTCCGTAGGTCTGGGCCAGGCAGAGCATTGTTTCACGTTCTAAATTCCCCAGTGATGTTGATGTTGTTGGTCCAGGGACCTTGCTTTGAGAACCGTTTTTTTTTTTTTTTTTTATTTTTTTTTTAACAGCTAAAGAAACTTAGAGAGAAATAAATAAAACGAATAGACATAACAGCTGCTATGCGAAGACCTGGCCTCAGGATAGTCAAAGCAGAAGCCTCCAGGCACATCGTTCCTTGTGTGGTAGGTCACCCTCTCCCAGTGGCCTTTCCAAAGAGGGCACCCTGGGATTCACAGCCTTTCCACTTTGTGGCTCCTACAATGCCCCTCCCACACAATGCCTACTGCATCCAACCTCTTGGCACATAGCTAAGGGAAGGCGAATCTAGGATACAGTACACCAAAGACTATGGAATTTAGAGTTTAGAAAGTTCAGCTTGTATAGGCTGGGTGTGGTGGCTCACACCTATAATCCCAGCACTTTGGGAGGCTGAGGTGGGTGGATCGCCCGAGGTCAGGAGTTCAAGAGTATCCTGACCAATATGTTGAAACCCTGTCTCTACTAAAAATACAAAAAAATTAGCTGGGCATGGTGGTGCGTGCCTGTAGTCCCAGCTACTTGGGAGGCTGAGACAGGAGAATTGCTTGAATCTGGGAGATGGAGGTTGCAGTGAGCTGAAGTCGCACCACTGCACTCCAGTCTGGGCAACAGAGAGAGACTCAGTCTCGAAAGAAAGAAAGAGAGAAAGAGAGAAAGAGAGAGAGAGAGAGAAAGAAAGAAAGAAAGAAAGAAAGAGAAAGAAAGAAAGAAAGAAAGAAAGAAAGTTCAGTTTGTATCAACCAAAAATATCACCAAGTTATTTCAAAGCCTTTCTAGTTTCCTGTTCCCTTCCATGAGCCCAACCCCATCTTTGAGTCTAGTCACTTTAAAAGCCAATGTTTCTCCTTGAATGATTTTTCCCCCACTCTTCCCCAAAAACACACATTTCTCTGTGGAAACAGAGTTATTGCTTTTGTCCTTAGTTTCCTGGAAGAATCAAGATAATTTTCTGCATGGCCTTCACGTCGACTCTTTTGATTTCATTCCGATATTACTCTCTCATAGGCTCCAACAGCCTCAGTTCTTTCACAGAAACTTCACCAATTAAATTCTGCCGTGTCTTCCCCACTCTGAGATTACGGCATCAGTTTCTTCTCCTCTTGAGAATTCTCATTCCTCTCCCAACCAGCTGCCTTGGCCTACTTTAGACCACTTTGCTGTGAAAGGAAGTCTCCCTCTCTCTCCCCTGGGTTGAGTTCTCACTTTCTAGCCATAACCTCACATCTGTCACGCAAGTGCAACCCCTCCCCCACCCCCTCTTTCCTCTGGTGGATGAGCATTTTGGTGGAGGGAGTTGGAGGGATGGGAATAATCGGGGGTGGGAAGATGGGAGAGGTGGAGACCATTTGCTGCTGAAACATTCGTCATAGGAAAAATCAGATCATTAATTTCATTCCCTTATGCTTAAAAAAAAATGCAGTTCGGTGTTGTCTTTAATTTGGGGTGAGATTCCATAATGGGTCCTGTCTTTACAGTCTCTGAAGGTCTTAATTGGACTCTGACTGCTGCGGACCAGTGATCAAGTCTTGTGACTCCAGGCTGCATTTCAGGGGGAGAACCTTGCACATTGCTTAACGGGCAGTTTTAGTTTACACTGTTCAAATATTTGCTAAAGGAAAGAGTGAATTATGCTCCATAGGCCTTAGCTTAGCTGGATGGCGTGATTCACAATTACCATGTCACACCTCACGTAGACTCTATCTCAGAAAACATCTTAAATTTAAAAATATTTTTGAGGTTAAAAAAGGTACAATCTACAAAACATTTCTTTTTTTACCTCCACAGAGAAAACCTCAATGCCTGCTCCCCTCAGCCACAGATAAAGAGCATAATTTTCTCCTTGAGGAATGTGACATAAGTCATCTGGCAGGGCCTGAGTGATCTGGTCACTCACTGCAAGTGCTCCAGCAGCCTCTTCCTAATGCAGAAGCTTCCTGGGATTGCACGTTGGCATTTGTTTGTGGTGAGGCTCAAGGATGGAGCTGTGCTATTTCTTACCTTAGGACGTATGAAGCAAGCATCTGTGGAAGCCTGGGTGACAGAGGTCAAGGTTTGGCTTGGAATCTACTTCAAGGACAAATACTTTTATGTCATCTGAGCAAATATTAGGAACTGGTCACTGCTGTGTGCCACTCACAGCTCACATCTGGGTGTTAAGAAATCCACACCTGCAGCCAAGGCTGTCGTTCTGGCTGGGTATGAATGTGTCATCGACAAGAGGTTGCAGCCAAGTGTAGAAATCCAGCCAGCAGCTAACTCAACACGGAAGAGTCACTCTAAGTGCAATGGCCACCCTCTTCCTCTCCTGTTCTCCTGCTTCAGAGGGGACCTTTCCAGGGGTCGTCCAGATGATCATCTGGACAGCCTGAATGAGAACCACTGCAGAAAACCAAGTGTGCTTGGCTGAAACCACCCTCTGCCCCAGCCCTTTACCAAGCAGACTGGTTAGCCTAGCAAGGGCCCCAGCAACCAGGGCTCACTTCTTCAGGCTGCCTCCTTGGAAATGGTAGAGCAAAGTCACTGCAGGCTGGGTGCATGCCCTCCCTACCCTGGGACATGCCAATGGGGTCAATGACAACTGTTTCCAATTAAGGGCTTTGCTAAAGAGAAGAGACTGTGTTCTGAAACAAAACTCCCTTAAAAAAATGTTCGCTTCCTTCTGGACTCAAGATAGGAAATTTCTATGTTCCCAACCAAAAACGTAAAGGCAAAGGAAAAGGTGGAAAGTACCTTTTCTAAACCTTCTTTAGAGATATTTAAAGCAAAAATAATTCTCCATGTCTTCCGGAGGGAGTGCTTCAGGGCCAGGGTTGTTTCCTCGACTTCTCTTGCTGATTCGGTGGCATGCGTGCGCTCATGCGTCCATCTGCGGTAGGGTGTACATCCAGGAAATCGTGGAGTAGGGGCTTTGTCCAGGATACCACAAACGAGGGAATCCAAATGACCATTTCTGGGATAGGACATTACCAATGACTTTCTTTTCTAGGGGAGGAAACTAAGGCTCTTGGGAAGGCAGAAGTTGCACGTGGTCCTCACAGTCAACTGTGCCAGAATAGGAGGCCAGGAACCACCTCTGTTGGAGGAGGACCCACCAGGCATCCTTTCAAGAAAGCCAAGGTCCACAGTAAGTGCTTCCCTTCTATGGGCACATGAGGGCTCTGGGAGTCCACACAATGTGCTTCTGGCCAGAGGAATGTGGTGTTCTTTATAATAATAGACATTTGGGAGCCTTTACTATATGCTAGGCACTTCTATAAGTGCTTGACATACATTAATTAACAACCCTATAGAGTAAGTGCTGTATTATTGCTATTTTACAGATGAGAAAACTGAGGCCTAGAAAGGCTAAGTAATTTGTCCAAGGTCACTCTTTTTTTCTTTATTTTTTTTTTCTGACACAGAGTCGCGCTCTGTCACCCGGGCTGGAGTACAGTGGTGCGATCTCAGCTCACTGCAACCTCCGCCTCCTGGGTTCAAGCGATTCTCCTCTCTCAGCCTCCTGAGTAGCTGGGATTACAGGTGTGCACCACCATGCCTGGCTAATTTTTGTATTTTTAGTAAAGACGGGGTTTCACTATGTTGGTCAGGCTGGTCTCGAACTCCTGACCTTGTGATCCACCCGCGTCGGCCTCCCAAAGTGCTGGGATTACAGATGTGAGCTACCATGCCCGGCCCCAAGGTCACTCTTGTAGGTATCGGCAGAGCCATGATCTGAACTCAATCAAGTCTGATTCCTGAGTGAGTGCTGTTAGTTCTATGGTCTGTTGTCTCATGCCCCTCACTGTCTGAGTTTTAAGGACAATTATTTATCTAGTCTATTATATACGCCTGAGTATGTTCCAATATATGATTACATTTTATTTCTTTCTATAGCAGCTCTAGGAGGCAGGTAGATTGAACAACATTGTACCTACCAGATGGCGAGGAAACAGACAGAGGTCAAGCATCTTTTTCAAGGTCACCTTATTAGTAATAATCTACTCAGGGCTCCTGATTTTGAAGAAATGTTTGCATCATTGACCCACATGGAGTTAATCCTAACTGTATGGTTAGAAATAAGGAGTAATCCCCAATACTCAGTTGACAATCCCAGTTGATTTAAGACCCAGGCCTTAACTCCTACACATCATGACCTCCTTGCAAGATAGAATGGAATCATCACCTCTACGTGATTCTGGGTTGCCAGGACAAGATGGGCCTGACCTTCCTCTGATGACGCGTGCTGACTATAAGGCCACATGAGAAACTGAGTGCTAGGTCCCTGTGTTCCCGGAGCTGGCCTATGGGAGTGCCCTGCAGAAATGGAGCAATGGCCGTCCTTGTTCAGATTACCCTGTCTTCCTGGGTTACTCCAGCATGTTCTCTGTAAGAATTTCAGTCATCCTCCTGGCATGAGAGAATCTCAGTCTGGTCACCGTCAATAAGGAGGGCCCCCTTTGGATAGAGTGGCTATGGGCCACCTGACTGGTGGCTAATTTCCTTTGGTCCACTGTATGGTTGCATTTGGCCTGAGCAAGGTCACAAGGCTGATTTCATTCAATATGAAGGACACTGTCCAGAACAACTTCACTGAAAGAGCCTCTTGGACCCCTTTGCTCTGAAGCGGGCTGAGGACTAACTGACAGGCAGTAACTAGCAGTGGCCTATTAAACACAAAGGTAGAGCTTAGAAGAGGCCTTGGAAATGACGTTTTATATTATTAACAGTATAGGCCAAGTTTAAAGGGTCAAGACATTTGCTGAGGGTCACTGGAACTGTTCGCTGCTGAGCTGGAAGCAGAACCAGCTTCTGACTCCAGGTCCAGCACACTCCCACTGCTCCCAGGAGATGTCGAGGTATAGATTGCCTAGTCAAACACACCTCTTAGATTAAGTACGAAGGGATGTGGCGTCTCCTACTCACACCGCTGGATGCTTGCCAAGTGCTGCCCAATGTTTTTTTTTTAAAAAGCAGGATTTTCTTGGGTATTAACATTTCCGTGTCTTCTCTCCTCTCCCAAATCCCTGCTGTGTAATTTGAGATGCTGCCCTGATCTCAGACTCAGTGCAGAAGCAGTATGGAAAGGATGAGAAGACATGAGGAAACCCCAGACAACGGAGCCAGGAATCTGTCTGCGGAAGGGAGACATGCTGGAGGGGTCACGCAGGTGGGCAGGTATCAGATGCCACATGTCTGCGGTGATGACCCTGCTGCCCAACGCCAGCCTTGCTTCTTGGCAGCGTCTGCTGGACTGTCAGAGGCATAATTCAGCCAGAGGGCACACCCGAACCCGTTAGGCATGGAACACCGAGTAAACAGCCCCTAGGAATGTCTCTGACTTGAATTTCAGCTCCTTTACTTGGGAGCATCTGTCCTCTCTGGTTGCGGAAAAGAGGAATCGGGGATAGGGAAGGTTCAGCATATAATGTCCCTTGACTAAAGAAGGTTGTGTGGTCTTGGGGACAGTGGTTCTTGGGATGTTTGGTGGGGGTACTGCAGGGACAGGGGGTGGAGAAAGGGGAAACTGAGGGGAAGCCTATTCCTGGCACCTCCACATTTCCTGGCTCTCAGCTACTCAGCTGCTATCTGCTATCTTCTCCAAATAGTGCAATTCTGCTTAAATTTTGTTTCAAGTGAAGGTTCTGTGACTAAAACTTTTGAGAAGCATTGAACTCATGGGGATGTGTAGGATGAGAGCAAGCAAGGTTTTGAGTTCATACCTGCCAACAGCTTCTGAGTGACCTTCATCAAAGCTGCTCATCCCGAGAGCCAGACCTCGGTCATTTCCACTACAAGGAAGCTTTGCCTGGGCTCTATCCTCTCTTCCCACATGGGAAGGGGGTCAGGACAACTGTCTAAGCAGATGACCCTGCCTCGGAAATTCTCTCATCTTGAGGGCACTCAGACCAGCCCTCCAACCTGTCCCCCATCTTCCTATCCCTAAAGTCCTTTGTCAGATGAGCTCAAAGGTGTGACACTAACTGGAAAGATAAAAAGGATGATTAAAAATCAAGGTATTGGCCGGGCACGGTGGTCCACGTCTGTAATTCCAGCAGTTTGGGAAGCCGAGGCGGGTGGATTACCTGAGGTCAGGAGTTCGAGACCAGCCTGACCAACATGGAGAAACCCCAAAAATTAGCTGGGCATGTTGGCACATGCCTGTAATCCCAGCTACTCCAGAGGTGAGGCAGGAGAATCACTTGAACCCTGGAGGCAGAGGTTGAAGTGAGGAGAGATTGTGCCATTGCACTCAAGCCTGGACAACAAAAATGAAACTGTCTCAAAAAAAAAAATCAAAGTATTATTATCACATAAGTTGACAAGGAAGAAGAAAGATGGGAGAGGACAGAGAGGGGGAGGAGAAATTCTGAGTCTTTTAGCCATTGATATTTACTGTCTAGTCAAGCAAGCTTCTTAGATTAAGTAGAAAGGGATGCAGAGAGTTTGAGGCAGTTGCTGCTGACTCAGGTTAGGTGAAGTACACTAATAATTAGAATAGGGTGGGAAGCCAGAAAAGACCTGATTACATCTGATTCCAAATGAGGCTCATTTAGCCAATGGGAAGCTTGCCATTGCAACACACCCTGCTGGAAAGGTCATCACTGGATGCAAGCTGCAGCAGGTCAGGAGTGTACTCTGATATTCAACTGAGGACTGACAGGTCTCCAAAAGAAGGACTGGCACCTTTGCTGACTGCTGAATTCCCAAATGCAAGCTTGCTCTCCAAATTCCATGACGAGCATAACGCTCCACCTCCCTCAAAGGCCTCCTTGTTCTGTGCAGTTATCTATTAAAGGAAAGATGACTTTTAAAAACAACATTCTCTAGGTAGTAGGTGTACAAGTAGGGGGACTTAAGTGATCTGGGGAGTAATGATGGTGACAGAGAAGATCATAACAAGATTATAGATAGGTTAGCAGATCTGGATTATTGAACAGTAGTTTTTTAAGAATATCTATGCCCCCAAAAATAGAGGTTATGGAAGAAAAGAAAATCAGACCTAATGTTTCCGTTAAGATTCTTAGTAGCTTTCTGAGCAAAGTTGTATGTAAAAGAAAAAGAAAAGAAAAAAAAAAAGATTCTTAGTAGCTGATGAATTTTAGCCCAAGGAGATGATAGCATAGTAATTCAAATCCCTTGTCCCCATGACTAAAAATAAGGATGATTAAAGAATGGAATCTTAGCTCTCTGACATCCCAGACAGCAGGCCTTGTCCCTGGACTTGCAGATTGAGCAAGACAAGCACAGTGGAGAAAAAGAAATGCCTTTATATTTAGGTTGTTTTCCACCCATTATTAAGGCAGTAAGGTTGAGGACCACAAGGTCACTCTTGGATCCTCATCAGGCCTTCTTCCTGCCGACTGCTTTCTGGGAAGGTCAGTGTGTATTCCTGAAATGACTCTGGAATCATCCACCCTCAGACCATCTGTCCACATCTCCCAGTATCTACTGTAGCTGGCAGCAATTTGCATGCCCTCTGGAATTTCTTGGGCTGGACCTCCAAATGCCTGCTGCACTATTTGGAATGTCATCCTCATCTCACAGCCTCTTATCTCCAACCGGGGATTTCTCCCATGGTGTTGACTGCATTTACCTTGAGGGCTGACATTGCCACAGCTGTGCAGAGGAGACAGAGCCTTTGGATACATGAAGCTGTCCCTTAAACATAGCAAAATAATTCCGGCAAACAACAGAAACCAAGGAGTGTCTTCCATATGGAGGCCAATCAGAGGACACACAAGTCCTTACGGCCCTGGTTAGTATCATTGTTTTAAATAATTTTGATCAGGGTCAAGGCTAGTACCATGACCAAATGGGGCAGTAAAGGACTGCCCAGGACTGGGGAGGAGGAGAGGTGAGAGATATAAATACATCTTGAAACCTCCAGACCCGGGCCAGTGAAAGACAGGTTTAACACCATTTTATGATGGTGTGCATGTGTTTAAACTACTTTTGGAATTCCTCTATGTTCAATTATCTGAAACTCTGACATTACAGCAAGTATAGGGGATACATTGCTATGCATTCTATCTGCTGTCTATTAGAGGTGCACAGTTTATGGCAGCCTTTGACCCATATAGGTTGGCTATCACAAAACTGCACAGAATCCTGTGAAAGGTAAGGACATATTTATTAAACTCTCCTGCCAGGCTTTTCAACCCAACCCCACATAGGGACACACACACATCCCACTCTAGGACTTCACTTACCTGTGCTGAGCCCCTGCTTCTTCCATGTTGAGAAAGGGAGATGAGATGTTTAAAGTAGCTGCACTTACTTGAGCATGCACAGGTTTTTGAGGGGGACACCAAAAATTGGGAAACCAAACTTAGAAAGAAAAAGTGACCCTGCCATCTAGAAATCTTAGGTGATAAGATTGAACTTGTACTGTTGGTATCCTCAAGGCTGCTTCTTGGTTCCAGTCATCCTGGAGAACCCAGGAGGGCAGGACCCTCACCTCCCATAAACTTGAGATGCCTATGGTAGGCTGACTCCGTGGGGCCACTCCATGAGAGAGAGGCCTGCACACAGCTGCAGAGGACTGTGGGTTGGATAACGAGGGGGATTGTGACATACATCATGGTAGGAAGAGCCTGATCTGGATTCTGGACTCTACCAGCTCCTAGGTATGTGATCTTTCCCACCTGCCTTAAGCTCTGAGCCTCAGTGTTCTCACTTGATGCAAGGAGAAGAATTGTCTAAAGTGACCCCAGGGGCTTTCTCTAGGTTGCTTGGGACTGGGTGGGAGTTTCCTGTCTCCTCTCTACAGAAGAAGCTACATCTGAACCTAGCCCATGGCCTTAGCAGTTCTTTCCCTGACAAGAAGGTCCCTTCTGTCCTGTGGAATCCAAGGGCCAGGCAGTTGGTACTTTCAGACAGCTCTTCTAAACAGCTGGCAAATCCAGACTGCCTTGCACCACTGTTGAGGTTTTTTTTATTTGTAGGATGTGAAAAAAGAATGACAGGTGCAGTGGGGGCCTCCATTGCTAAGTAGACCCATAGTGTGGCCCAGCAGCTCCCCAGACCCCGTGTATCTCTCTGAGGGAGGATGGATAGGTTCAGGGACCTCTGTCTTCATTTATTTTGCAGGCTCTGGCTTGGTAAGTTCACCCTTCCCCCAATCAAGCATATTCTTTAACACATGCCTTGTGTCATCATGAAATCTGTATTGAACCCTGGTAATAGGGACCCAACTTTTATAACACCTTGTTTGCAGAAATGGGGTTATAACACCTTACAGGCTTGTGGTAAAGAAAACCAGGCACAGAGGCAACAGTGTGAATAACAGCACGGAGCTGTGCCTAGGCCTGGCCTATTCAGGAAATGTGGCTTTGGTGCTGGGTGATGGTGGGAGTGGGCCCTGAGGCTGCACACAGACTGGGGTGAAGGAATCGTTTTTCCCTTGAGAGCCACTGAGTGTCTGCATCCCACTCTCGGCTTAGGAATGACAGGTACAGCCTCCCCCGGCCCCAGCCTCAGGTCCCTAGAAGGTGGGCTGGGGGAGTAGGGAGCAGTTGTTAGGGAGTCAAAGGCCAATGGTGATGAGGTCCCCAGTGGAGCCCTGAATGAAGGATTGACGTGAGGCATCCTTCAGGAGCATGAACAGGATTCTGTGACTATTACATAATGAGGGGAGTGAAAATAAAAAGCAAATGTGCTGGATACACATCACTTTTCTTCCTTTTCTTTTCCTCAGCAGACAGAGATACCCAAAAGCCAGAGGGGCCTCTCTCTGGGGAAAGAGCTGACTAGCTAGTGTTTCAAGGCGAGGATGCTGGCTTCACTCCTTGGGCGCTGGGTGTCCCCCTGAGCCCTTTCATCTGGCTTGGCTGAACCCTCCCTGTCTGCCCATCTGTCCATACCTGTGTGCGTTGGGTCCTGACCTACACCCTTGCCCTCCTTTTTAAAAGAGAAAAGATGGCCAGGCGTGGTGGTTCATACCTGTAATCCTAGCACTTTGGGAGGCTGAGGCAGGCAGATCACGGGGTCAGAAGTTTGAGTCCAGCCTAGCCAACATGGTGAAACCCCATCTCTATTAAAAATACAAAAATTAGCTGGGCATGGTGGTGGGTGCCTGTAATCCCAGCTACTGGGGAGGCTGAGGCAGGAGAATAGTTTGATCCTGGGAGGCGGAGGTTGCAGTGAGCAGAGATTGTACCACTGAACTCCAGCCTGGGCAACAGAGCAAAACTCTGTCTCAAAAACTAAAGAATAATAATTTTTTTAAAAAGCCAAGCGTGGTGGCTCATGCCTGTAATCCCAGCACTTTGGGAGACTGAGGCTGGTGGATCACCTGAGGTTGGCAGTTCCAGACTGGCCTGACCAACATGGAGAAACCCTGTCTCTATGAAAATTATAATGTCTTTACTAAAATTATAAAAAATTAGCTGGACATAGTGGCGCATGCCTGTAATCCCAGCTACTCGGGAGGCTGAGGCAGGAGAATCACTTGAACACAGGAGACGGAGGTTGCGGTAAGCCAAGATCATGCCATTGTACTCCAGCCTGGGCAACAACAGTGAAACTCCATCTCAAAAATAAAAAAATAAAAATAAAAATAAATTAAAAAAGAGAAAGGATGGATGCCAATAACTATTATTGTTTTGGAACTTTATAAAAGTTACCTAAAAAAAGCATCTGTCAAGAATAAGAGAGTCAACTATTAAAAATGGAGCTGGCCAGGTACAGGGCTCATGCCTGTAATCCCAGCACTGTGGGAGGCTGAGGCAGCAGGATCACTTGAGCCCAGGAGTGCAAGAACACTCTGGAAATCATAGTGAGACCCTGTCTCCACAAAAAACTCACAAAAAACATTACCTGGGGGTGGTGGTGTGTGCCTGTAGTCCCAGCTACTGGGGAGGCTGAGGCAGGAGGATTACTTGAGCCCAAGAGGTTGAGGCTGCAGTGAGCCACGATCAGGCCACTGCACTCCAGCCTGGGTGACAGAGGGACACCCTACCTCAAAATTAAAAAAAATATATGGAGCTGAAGTTTGGCATGGGCCACAAGTCTATCTCTGATGTAGGTAATTTTTTTTAAGTTGGACCTGCTAAGCAAGGATGAGGCATGCTGAAGATGTGTAGGGGGTAGGACAGATTCAGCATTTGTGGGGAAGTGACCTGATATTTTACAGACCTGCAGGTGCCTCATTTATATAAAATTTTTGTTTTGAGATGGAGTCTCTCCCTATTGCCCAGGCTGGAGCACAGTGGCATGATCTCAGCACACTGCAATCTCTGCCTCCTGGGTTCAAGCAATTCTTGTGCCTCAGCCTCCTGAGTAGCTGGGATTACAGGTACCCACCACCATGCCTGGCTAATTTTTGCATTTTCAGTAGAGACGGGGTTTCACTATGTTGGCCAGGCTGGTCTCAAACTCCTGACCTCATGTGATGCCCCTGCCTCGTCCCCACAAAGTGCTGAGATTACAGGCATGAGCCACAGTGCCTGGCCAGAACTACTTTCTTTTTAAGGCTGAAGCCTATTTTGTTGTATGTGTATGTCATATTTCATCCATTCATCTGTTGATGGACACTGGGGTTGCTTCTACCTCTTGGCTATTGTGAATGCTGCTGCAGTGAGCATAGGTGTACAAGCACCTGCCCTAGTCCCTGCTTTCATTTCCTTTGGATAGAGACCTATGAGTGAAACACCATCTACTTTCAACTACTTCCCCCATCCTGGCAGCTCACACCAAGCCAGAAAATTAACTCTGATCCTAAAAATAGATGGAGATTTAGATGTTCTAGGACAAGCTGACTGCATTTTGACCACTTATGAGTACCTGTGTGAGTTCTTTGTCCCGTTTTTTTTTTTGAAACAGAGTCTCACTCCGTCACCCAGGCTGGAGTGCAGTGGTGTGATCTCAGCTCACTACAACCTCTGCCTCCTGGGTTCAAGCAATTCTCCTGTCTCAGCCTCTGGAATAGCTGGGATTACAGGCGAGTGCCACCATGACCAGCTAATTTTTGTATTATTATTTCACTGTGTTGGCCAGGCTGGTCTCGAAATTCTGACCTCAGGTGATCCGCCCACCTCGGCCTCCCAAAGTGCTGGGATTACAGGTGTGAGCCACCGCGCCTGACCAGTTCTTTGTCTCTTTAAAGCCCAAATGACACCACTTTTCTTTTCAAGTAGCCAGTACCCCACGGAGGTCAGTGTGTGGAGAAGGCAAACACCCACGAGCAGAAATGTCCCTGTGGGTTCCTGTTGCTCCCCTCTTCCCCAAAGAGCAGTAACAGGGAAGACACCCCTTTGTGACGGGAGAGTGGTCCCTTCAGGAAGAAGGCGAAAGGGAATTAGCCTAATGAGCTTTTCCTGTGGGCCAGGCACTGCGGTAGGGGATTATCTGCTTGCTTATTAGCCCCATTGCTCCCATTTTATAGATCAGAAAACTGGCTCTGAGAATGTATCTCACGGACCGTAGAACTCAGTGGCTGACACTGAAAATGCAGAAATGAGGAAATACCTGTAGTGATGTTTCCTGAAAAAGGGACACATGAAATGCTGTGGGAGTTCAGGACAGGGAGGGACATGGCTGCTTCGGGTTCAGGGGAGTTTTTGTGGAGAAGGTGGGCCATGCAGCTGGACCCTGAAGGGTAATTTTATTTCCACAAGAAGACGGAGTGGGCAGGGAATAGATGCTGTAACTTGGTTTGAAATTCTTTTCTGTTCTGCCTTGTTAAATCCTGGTATCTAGGACCTCCTGTCCTGTACTACAAAGGCACAGGGGGTTTCCTGGGAAGCCGACTCTGATGGAGATTAGAGAGCAGGATGTTTACTAGGGAGTGCCTTTAGGATGAGTGCCTGAGGAAGGAAGGGGAAAGGAAGGGAAGGAAGCCAACTGTAATTCAGGCCCCAGGAAGGCCTCAGTCAGGCCCCGGGGAGCTCTGGAGCTGAGTGGGGCCTTCACTTGTCCCAGCTGAGGTGAGGAAGCCTGACCTTTCTCCCTGCAAAAGGGATACAGGCTGCCCTTGAAAGGAGGCATGCTCTTGGGTGAGGCAGTTATCTTCAGCCACGGTAATGCCCCAAGAGAGTTGACAGCTGAGACCTATCAGCTGCCAACCCCTGCAGCATCTGGGGCAATCAGCCTTCCTTTCCCAAATGGGGATCTGGGCCGTGCTTCACAGGGTCCCCTGAGCACTGACTCACTGGGATTCTCCCTGCCCTGCTGTTCACTCAAGGCTGAGGACAGTCAGGCTCCCTGGGCCTCTGTCTCTTCTTACCCAGACCGTGGTTTAAAAAAACAAAATCAGCTTAAATGTGTTGAGTAGTTCATATGTGCAACATCTTTGATGTTAGAAAGGAAGAAAAATATATTATTTTTTAAAATTGTATAAATGTTTATTGATCATTTGTGTTTCTTCTGTGGATATTGTTAATATTCCTTATACTTAAAAACATTTTTTCTATTTTAATTTTTGCGGGTGTATGTGGAGTACATGAGACGTTTTCATATACAGACACACAATGCATAATAATCACATTATATAAAATGGTGTAGGTGGGGTACAGTGGCTCATGCCTGTAATCCCAGCACTTTGAGAGGTCAAGGCAGGTAGATCACTTGAGGTCAGGAGTTCAAGACCAGCATGGCCAACGTGGAGAAACCCCGTCTCTACTAAAAATACAAAAATTAGCCAGACGTGATGGCAGGTGCTCGTAATTCCAGCTAGTCAGGAGGCTGAGGCAGGAGAATCATTCGAACCTGGGAGGCGGGGGTTGCAGTGAGCCGAGATTACTCCACTGCACTCCAGCCTGGGCAAAAAAAAAGACTCCATCTCAAAAAAAAAAAAAAAAAAGAGAAAAATATATTGGTTCTTATTAATTGGTTTATTTGCTTAATGAGAGTGTTCATTCACCCAACATGTAAAATTTTAGATACAGTATGTATTTTAAGATATATCTGAAAATATAATAATGTGTTCTGATATTATTACTTTTCAGTGGGATCCCCAAGGAAGATGTTAAGACCTCTATATCTTTCAGAACAAAATTAATACAGCTGCAGCCCATGGGCAAGTCAGAGAGAGGAGTGGCGCCTGCAGAGTGGAAGACAGCAGAGGCTGCCCTGACCGTCCTGCAGCCTTTGCTCTGGCTGCTCAGAACTCTCCCTTTTCTCTGGACTTTGTCACTTCAGTGTGAGTAATTAACTTTGAAGGAGCTGGAAGGCCGATCTCAGTGAGCCAGTGACCATTTCCTGCGTGTTCAAGAAAATAATCGAAGTGAGTCTTTGATAACATTCCTCTATCTGTTTTTCTTGCAGATAACAACTCAAATTGACTTAAAAAGAAAAGATATTGGTTAACGTACCTAAAAAGCCTAGGTGGCTTCAGGAAGGGCTGAATCCAGTGGTTCAAAATATCATAATGGCTTTGCCTCATCTTAGTTGCTCCATTTTTCAGCCAGGCTCTTCTCTCTCAGGGGAAGGTGGATATAGCAGCTCCAGATTATTTCATGCTCAGCTGGAAAGAGCAAGCCTGTTTTTCAGGAGCTTGAGCAAAAGTCCTGAGGTTTGATCAGTTTCAGCAGCCCACAGTCATGTGAATGCGTCAGCCAATTACCGTGTCCAGCAGAAAGAACTGTTAATTGTCATGCATTGCATCCCTGGATTCTGGGATAGAGCTCCTCCCTTCTCCCCTTCAACATATGGACTGACACAAATCAAAGTTAGAAACTGTGGAGAGAAGGAGGCGTCAGACACAGTTAACTGCAGTGGTAGATTTGGGGGGACTGGAGCTGAATGTCCCCTACCCTTCTTCTGTGGTGCCTTCCTGCAATTGCAGGGGATTGAGAGCTAACAATCACCTTTCCCAGACTTTCTTGCGGCTATAATTTCTGCTGTGACTTAATTCTGCCCATTGGATGCTGTCCTGTGACGTTTAAATGGCTGAAGTTGGGGGGGGTGGGCAAGATTCTCTTAGAAAATTTGCCTGGGGAAGTGTTTGTTTTTTTCTGCAGTAGCCAGAGTGGACGTCTCAGTGTCTGGTCCCTGGCCTTGTGGGTGTTAAGAGGCAGGCTGGATCACTTTTTGGGCAGTGTGCCCTATGGTGGGCACCACTCCTGGGGGCTTCCTGAGTGTGGCCGTGGGAGTCTGGCTATGGAGCCTTTGGCTTTTTGAGCACAGACTAAGCAGCAGCTTGCTTGGTGGCCTGGGACTGCAGGGTGATCATCAGGATTTCTTCAGCCTCCACAGCAATTTTGTGGGCCAATTAAGACTCAGAAACAAATTCCTCTGGCTTTGCTCAGCAAGAATTAACTGAATTCTTGCACCTGAGCCATTATATGCACTTGAACCCTCTCCCCATCCCTACAGCTGTCTCCTCCACGCCACCCCCTCACCCTGTCCTTCTTCCTTGCTGGTAGGGCCCACTCCCTCCAAAGAGGCTGGGTCTATATGGAGTGGGTGTGTGTGAGAAGGAGAACATTCCTGAATATTTTCTGCCCTAATAAAGGCATTGGAGAAACATCTCCCCTCCTGCTTTTGGATGTGGCTGGGGGAGAATGTGCTGTGTGGCACTAAAACAGCCTTTGTGACACCCTGTGGCAATAAGCCTGAGGACATCAGCCAATGTAGGAGAGAGTTGACAGGAAGTACATGGAAGTTCTGAGTCCTTCATGGCACTGAGGTGCCACTAAATTAACAAATCTTGGAACTGGGACTAGTTATGAGAATGTTCTATTGTTTAAGCCAGTTTCAACTGGGTTGTGTGGCTACCTGTAGCTGGAAGCATCTTGATGTCTATATGTTTCTATTTCTATCTCTGTATCTCTACCTATAAGTATCTATACCTATGTAACCACCCAACGGGTTCACCTCACCCACTGCCTAGACAGAGCTGACTTATCAAGACAGAAGAATTAATATGGAGAAAGAGTAATTCACATGGAGCCGGCAGTGGGAGACTGGAGTTTTATTATTACTCAAATCAGTCTTCCTGAGCATTCGGGGATTGGAGTTTTTAAAGATAATTTGGTGGGTAGATGCTTGGGAAGTGGGGAGTGCTGATTGATCAGGTTGGAAATGGATCCTTAGGGGGTCTAAGTGAGTTTTTCCTGCTGTCTTCTGTTCCTGGGTGGAATGGCAGAACTGTTGAGCCAGATTACGGTTTGGGTGGTGTCAGCTGATCCATCAAGTGCAGGGTCTGCAAAACATCTCAAGCACTAATCTTAGGTTTTACAATGGTGATGTTATCCCCAGGAACAATTTGGTGAGGTTCAGAGTCTTGGAGCCAGAGGCTGCGTGACCCCTAAACTGTAATTTCTTTTTCTTGTTGTTTCTTTTGAGAAGGAGTCTCACCTCTGTCACCCAGGCTGGAGTGCAATGGTGCGATCTCAGCTCATTGCAACCTTCACCTTCTTCTCCTGGGTTCAAGTGATTCTCCTGCCTCAGCCTCCAGAGCAGCTGGGATTACAGGAGTATGCCATCATGCCAGCTAATTTTTATATTTTTAGTAGAGATGGAGTTTCATTATGTTGGCTAAGCTGGTCTCAAACTCCTGGCCTCAAGAGATCTGCCTGCCTCTGCCTCCCAAAGTGCTGGGAGTATAGGTGTGAACCATGGCGCCTGGCCCCTAAACTGTAATTTCTAATCTTGTAGCTAATTTGTTAGTCCTGCAAAGGTAGACTGGCCCCCAGGCAAGAAGGAGTCTTTTTGGGAAAGGGCTATAATCAATTTTGTTTCAGAGTCAAACCATGGACTGAACTCCTTCCCAAAGCTACTTCAGCCTCCACTTAGGAATGAACAAGGACAGCTTATAGGTTAGAAGCAAGATGGAGTTGGTTTTGTCTGATTTCTTTCACTGTCATAATTTCCTCAGGTATAATTTTTGCAAAGGTGGTTTCACCTATACTGATATTTATACCTGTCTATATCTATCTCTGTCTCTTTATCTATAGCTATACCTATTTATATTTATGTATATACCTATACTTATCTATATCTATATCTAATCTATGTATCTATATCTCTGTCTGAGGATGGAGATGGAGGGGGTGGAGAAGGGGAACAAACTCTAGTTCTGCTAACATTCCTTATGGAATTAGCAACTTTGGTGTAGGCAGGTAGCCACAGCCTTCGGGTTGTTTGGGAGCAATTCAGAGACTGATCTTTTGGCTTCTTTAGTTGAGGCCATCAAGCTTGGTGGAGGGGACTGGGAGGCACTTCTCGTTTGATTGATATGAGTGATACTACCCTCATGCCTCCCGTTTTCCTTCCCACTCCATGAAACAGTGTTGCTCTTACTCATGCGTTTCCAAGGCTTCTTGTACCTATTTTCCCACGTGATCTCCACACGAAAGCTTCAACACAAATATTACTTGTTCTGTATTTTTGATGAGAGAACTAGGACATAGGCTTAAATTACTTGGCCAATATCACACAGCTAATTAAGGTAGGTACAGGTGTGTGACCCTGCTCTAGTTTAATTTCTGCTGCACCACATTGCTGACTCTTTGGCAAACTGATTTGTAAAAGAAAATACCAAAAAAACATATTAAGCACCTAGCAGGGAAACAGAGCTGTGGGTTCACCTTCTTTGTTCCAAAACGAGCAAAGGACTCTAGGAAAGATCACCCTGGTCTCCTTGGGACCCCATCATGGTTTCCACCCTTTGCACTCAGCAGAGGCAGGGGACTTCTGGCAGAACTGCCATTTGGCTCATTTGTTTGCCAGAACAGAAACTTTTTCAAGCACACTCAAGTAAGGGGGGTTTGGGGGTGAGTTTGATGGTGCACCTAATGGAGTGATATGGGGCATCCTGCAGATATCTAAGACAGGGGCCAGACAGGGTCAAGGCTTCCGGGGGCCATGTGGGTGGACAGTGGGTGGCCCTGGAGCCGTCTGGCTGGCTCTGAAGGCCCTGCAGTGGCACTGGCCACCTTCATCCCAGGCCCCTCCAGTACCTTGGCAAGCTCTGGGCCTGCTGCTTCCCATCCTGCCACCAGCTTCTTCCCTGGCTCCCTCTTGCCTTTGGCTCTTCATGTCCTGTCTGGCTTACTTCAAATTAACAGGAGAAAGGCACATTCAACAGAGCAGCTTGAAAACAGCAATAGATGTAAAACAATATTGTCTCCAGCCATACCCAGCGGAGTGAGGCTGATCTCATTGCCACGAGAGAGAAGCCAAGTGGCCCAGCCCATGGTCCATATAGGGCCTGAGGACCTGGGTCACTGGCTTAGCAGATGGCCCCTCCCCAACCCTCTTCCAGTCAGTGTGGAGAGGGAGGGTATGGTAAGAGCACAAGGTGATAGGCATACATCCTGGCATCCTGGGCTCAGTCCTTTATCAGGGGGCAGTTCCTGTAGGAGTGTGGCAGGTGGAAGGTACCATGAAACTCCCCACAATCCCCAGCCTGGGCTCTGATTCCCACTCTCTCCTTCAACAGTGGAACTTCCTGGGCAGCTGTGTCTTTGTCGGTCTCACGGATGAGCTTTGAGGAGGGAGCTTGGTTCTCGAAACTGTTGTCCCAGGTTACAGCTGAGTAGATGTGAGCTGCGGCACATCTGGGGCCTTGTTTCCTTCTCTTGTATGTCCCCTGGGCCTAGCAAGCACCTGACAGGCACACAGGAGATGCCAAGTAAGTGTCTGGATTTTTTTTTTTTTTTTTTTTTTTTTGAGATGGAATCTTGCTCTGTTGCCTTGGCTGGAGTACAGTGGCATGATGTCCACTCACTGCAGCCTCTGCCTCCCAGGTTCAAGCGATTCTCCTGCTTCAGTTCTCCCAAGTAGTTGGGATTATAGGCACCCACCACCATGGATGGCTAATTTTTGTATTTTTAGTAGAGATGGGGTTTTGCCACGTTGGCAAAGCTGGTCTCGAACTCCTGACCTCAAGTAATCCGCCTGCCTTGGCCTCCCAAAGTGCTGGGATTACAGGTGCGAGCCACCATACCCAGCAAGTGGTTGGAAATTTTGTGCCTGATCCCACTGCACTTCCACCTTTGTCTGAAGGGAGACAAATCAAAAAAGAGATTTAAGAGGTCAACTTTCCTTGTACATCACTCCCAAGTCCTTTCCAACTCTCAGCAGCTCCTGTTCAACATTTGATTCCTGGTTCCTGAACTCTAAGTTCTTGACCTCGGCCTCAGATGATGCCAGTGCATGGTTGAGTATAAAAAGATGGTGGAGGGGGCTGGGCATAGTGGCTTACATCTGTAATCCTGGGACTTTGGGAGACTGAGGCGGATCACTTGAGCCCAGGAATTTGAGACCAGCCTGGGCAACATAGAGAGACCCCATCTCTACAAAAAATACAAACAAAAGATGGTGAAAGGGACCCTCTTTCCTCCCAGTCATTCCCTCATAAAGTCAAAGAAGGCGACAGACAAACTGTGAACCCAAGTGAACTTGAAACCTAACAGGGTTTGGCTACTGCATGGAATTAGACTATTTTTAGATGAACGATTTTAATATTGTCCCCACCTGTTTTGCATTCATATTTTAAATACTTCTCTGAAATTTCCATTTGTCAATATTCAGTCTCATTTAATTCCAAACTGCTGTCGAAGGTTGATACGAACATGTAGTGTGCCCTCTGAGTTATTGTGGGACCAACTGCTGACCCATCGGCCAGCTCTCTTGCTATTGATAGATTTTGGAGTGCAGTTTTAGCTTGCTAATGAACTTTGCTACACTTCCTGTTTTGTATAGCTATACTCTGTGCTAAGCCCAGACATTGAATTAAGGTGGGTATGTTGGTGCCACATAAATGCCTTTTGAATGAGTAAATAAATGAATAATAAAATGGTGAAGTAGCTATAGTTCAGGCCCCAGGGGCACTTTGTCCCCTCTGCACTCCCTGCCCTCCTCTGGTGGCCTGTACTCTTGGACACCAATGTTCTCATGGTGCCCCTGGATACCTTCAGCTCTCCCCGTTGGCGCAGCATTGAGGCCTGACCTCCAGGATTCTATTTTCAAACAGGATTCTGATAGAATGAAATGTTTATCCCAAGAGGAAGGAGGGAGGAATGCTCTAATGGTAGACTTCCAGACATTGGCAAGCTAGTCAGAGGACAATTGTTTTTTTGGCAGGGGGCTGGGTATGCATGTGTGTATGTGTGTGCAGGTGCAAAGAAATCTTTCTGGGATTCTGTGAGGCTGGCCCTGGATATCTGAAACCCAAGTCCTAGCTAGTGGAAGCAATGACACTTCTCATCCAAACCTTTATCCGAATGAGCTAAGCAAAGGGAAAAATGCATTTCCAGATAAGGAAATGTGAGACCTGGAGAGCTATCTCCCATGGAGCATGAGTAGAAGAACCAGAAGGTACCAAGTCACTGGATTCCAATTTAGATTACAGATCATGCCTGTAAAGCTCAAAAACGTGTGTTCTAGAACTTACATGCCCACATGAGGGCTGTCCTGCAGTGGAGAAAGATCACTTGTTTCAGTGATTCTATAATTTTTTTTTTTTTAAACAAGACAACCACCTACAATTGAGAATTGACTCCAAGTCCGTTTGGAAGACACACGAGAAAAGTATTCTCTTACATTTTCACTTTAAAAAAAAGGAGAGGGGATTCCTCAGCTTGGTGATGGACCTTAGTTACTACTTTTTGCAGCAAATAACTTTAAAAAATAGCTTTCTCAAGGTAGAATTGATCTACAATAAACTGCACATGTGTAAGTGTACAGTTTAATGAGTTTTGACATAGGTATTCATTCATTCATCACCACAATCAAGATAAGAAACCTGTCCAACACCTTTCAAAGCTTTCTTGTGATCCTTCTGTATTCCATCCCTCCTGCCCATGCCTCCACCTGCCTGTCCAAGGCAACCACGGATCTGCTTGCAGCAAATGACAGTGCATCTCTTCAGAAAATCGAAATTTCCCTAAAAGGATGAGAATTTTCTAGCCCTTGGGATATGGAAGGGAAGTCCCCTTCAGAAGCCCAGAGTGATTGTTAGCGATGGTATCACTGTAGGAGGAAGGGGGCTAACCTCTAGGGAGGGGATATTGAGATATGTAAATCCTGGTATATATATTTTTTTGAAGAATTAATGGCATGATTTCGTATCTCATCTTGTATTTTGATATTCTGTAGTTGGAATCTACTAACCCAAATTTATTGGCCAGTTCTACAATTACTGTGTTAAAGCCAACATCTGTCCTCTGTGAGAGAACAACTCCCTTTTCCCCTACACTTGTTTCTTGTGCCCAATATCTAACCCACCTCCTGCTGGCATCAATCCTGTCTTCACAATAGCCATCAATTTCAGCCCACTCTTTCCTGTCTTCTGTCATTCCCTCTGGGTGGGCCGAGGGAATTTCTCTGCTGGATTATGATGGATCTGTCAGCCTCTTCACTGATTCACCTGCTTCCACGCTCTCCCTCTTTTCATCCTCTGTGTATTAAGGGAATCTTTATAAAAGGCGAGTCTGATCAGTTTATTTCTCTGCTGTGAATTAACATTTATGATTTTATGGGTGCATCTGTCTTCCTCTCTAAAGCCTCCCGAGGACAGTACCACACCCCGCTCACTTCTTTCAACTAGGAAGGATTATAATAGTGTTACAGGGAGCATTTAATAATGTACAGAGGGTACAGTGACACCCATATTTCTGCCTAATTCTATCCTCATTTCTTTTTTTTTTAAATTTGAGAGAGTGTCTCACTCTGTCGCTCAGGCTGGAGTGCAGTGGCATGATCTTGACTCATTGCAACCTCTACCTCCTGGGTTTAAATAGTTCTCATGCCTCAGCCTCTCAAGTAGCTGGGATGATAGGCATGTGCCACCCCACCTGGCTAATTTTTGTATTTTTAATAGAGACAGGGTTTTACCATATTGGCCAGGCTGGTCTCAAACTCCTGGCCTCAAGTGATCTGCCTTCCTCAGCCTTTCAAAATGCTGGTATTACAGGTGTGAGCCACCATGCTGGGCCTTTTACTTCTACTTCTTACTTGCTTCTGTCCTCATTTCTTGACACTCACCTCCCAACCAAACAGCCAGATGATCCTTGAAGGCACCATCCTCTCTACCTCTGTGCCTTTATGCCTGCTATTTCCTCTGCCTGAAATTATCCTTCTTCCTATTCCGGAAGATGTACATGTTGTACCTCCCTCCTTTGCAACATTCTTATTGCAATTGTAGCCTGACCGGCATGGAGAGTCATATTTTGATTGGTCACTAATATCAGGTGGGCAGGGATCATCTCTGTCTTTCATCACAGGATCCTTGGCACATGTGCTTGCTCATGGAATGAAATAATGCAATGTCTTCTCCCTAAATAGGTATCTAATAATCTTCAGGACAGTGTCATCAGCGAGGTGGACTTGATGAGTCAGAAATCACTAGTACTTGGTGGAAGGTATTTGTAGCCTGACACAGTGTTGTTTTTTCCCTGCCAGGAGCTCTCTTCTCCCAGACTGTGAGCTGCCTCATGCCCTTGCTTTCTTCAGACCCCTGCTTCTTGATTCCCAAGGCCTTCCTTGACTACTCCATATGAAATAGTAGCCACCTACCCTCAGCAATCCCTATTTTCCTCTAGCTTGCCTTTCCTTACTCCTTTGACTTTATTGCCGCCTGACCTATCATGTGCTTATTTGCTTATTTGTTTAATGTCTGCTTATTTATTGCTATTAGAACATAAGCTCCCTAAAGGCAGGGATTTTTCTGTTTTGTCCTCTGCTGCATCCTTAGTGCCTGGTACAGTGCCTGATACACTATGTGTATGTGTTCAGTGAACACATGTGGAAAGAGAACAGTGCATGCTACCGAAGGACACGGCTATGCATTTCAGTTTCCCAGGGTTTATTTTCCATATGACAGAACTCATTAAATAGTGGCTTAATGGCAGAAACGGGTCACAGGAATGGTTTAGGGAGTTCCAAGAATGAAAATAGCCTCAAGCAATATAAAAAATATATTTTACAAAAAGGTTATCACCCTGTGTCTCAAAAACCAATAATATATGTGAAGAAAAAAGATCAGAGCAAACAAAGACAAAGAAAAGGAGAGACAGAGAGAGAGAGAGAAAGATGCTCAATCACACCAACTTTTTGATGCCACCAGCAGATCTTTGGGGTTTATTCTAAGATCTGTAAAACCAACTGCTCTGAGCTATGAGAAAAAGCAAATGGCAATGGACAAGCTAAAAGCTGAGCTTTTATCTTAAGAAGCAAGCCCAAGGGTTATGCACGATTTCACTAAGGTTCAGCCCAGTCTCACAAGAGAGTTGGACAGGTGAATTACGGGTTGAGGTCTTGGCTTGAACCCTCAATTAGCCTTAGGGCCCAGGGCAAGCCACTTTCTCCTTCTGGGCCTTAGCTTCTGCTAACAAGATAGTGAGGGAGTTGGTGGATACTGATTTCCAAGGTCTCTTCCACCCATAATGTTCTACGACTCTGTATCTTGACAAAAGTTTTAATTTGTCCTCATTAACAAAGAGATTCAATTAACCAGGATGTTAAATTCCCTGAGTGTTCTGGTTAATTGGATCTTTACTGAAATAGCTTCCGAATCTTGTTTACTACATTAAAAAAATAATATTTTTGCATTAATTTCTACCTGCAGGGAATACAAAAGCATTGAACTGTCACAGCTGAAAATTTCTCTAGAAGTTATTCCTTAAATCAGGGTTTTCAAAACATTTTGACAGCGACCCACCATTTAAAAAAAAAAAGCAAACTTTTTACATCACACACACATACACATGGTAACAAAGGTTTGGTGAAATAATATTTAACTTTACCACAGGATACAGTGTTGGTATTTTATATTCTATTCAGAAAGGCTATTCAATCCACAAGTTGATTTCATGATCCGGGGTTTGAAAAGCAGAGCCCTACAGTTCCACAGGAGTCCAATTGCCCCTCATGGACTTCTTTGCATGTCTGGTGGGGGGCAAAATGCCCAAGACGTCCCAGGACTGTTATGTTGATATCTGAGGACATTGTAGTTACTTTATTGGTTTCACATTCTAATTCACACTCTGAAACGTCTTAGGCATTGCTCGAGAAGTGCTCCTAAGCAGCACAGTGGAGAGAAACGAGCACTAGACTAGAGTTTCTGACTTCTGGTCTGGGTTCTGTTACTGAGTGGCTGTGTGACTTGGGATAATTCAGTTAACCTCTCTGAGCTTTACCTTCAAACATGGGAATGCCTGACATATCTAGGTGCCCCTCTACTGTACCCGCTGTGATCAGGCGACTCAAGAATAATTGCCGTTTTCATCTAGGGATGGGGAAAAGGATGAACGGCTGATCTGTCCTATCCTCCGTAGGCATGAAGAGAGGGACTGGAATTGTGCTCAGTGTCCACTTTAGGTGGGATTGGCACAGACAAAATGCCCATAAAGGGCTTTTGATTTTTGTGGCAAATGGTTTTACAGCCCACCCAGCTTTAAAGAATGATTTCTAGACTACATGTTCCTTGGGAGGAGAGTCCTGCTGTTTCTCAGAGCTTCTCATGTACTCCTTTTTCCCCACTTCCTTTTTTTTTTTTTTTTTTTGAGACAGATTTTTGTTCTTGTTGCCCAGGCTGGAGTGCAATGTTGTGATCTCTGCTCACCACAACCTCTGCCTCCTGTGTTCAAGCAATTCTCCTGTCTCAGCCTCCCAAGTAGCTGGGATTACAGGCAAGCACCACCACACCCAGCTAATTTTGTATTTTCAGTAGAGACAGGGTTTCTCCAGGTTAGTCAGGCTGGTCTCAAACTCCCGACCTCAGGTGATCCATCTGCCTCGGCCCCCCAAAGTGCTGGGATTACGGGTGTGAGCCACCGTACCCGGCCTCCCACTTCCTTTTATAAGGTAGATCCCTAGCTGTCCCTGGTGGTGGTAACAGTTCTTCCTGGAGTTGTGTGCTGTTTGGCTGTTTTCCCCTGTCCTTTTACATGGATGTGGGGAAATAGCCTTCCTGGTGGTGTCAAGTGACACAGAGTGATGGACCACAGTGGGAACCCCTGGGAAAGAGGACCTGGGAAGTCATGAGCTGAGATTAGAGAGGAGGCATATGTGGTCGTGAGGTGCATGCCAGGTAGAGCTGTCCAGCCGATACCTGAGCTGCGGCAAGAAAGATGGGAACGTCTTTTATGACAAGATGGCAACCTCAGATCTCCTAGTTGCTTGTGAGTTTTTGTTTCGTTTGGTTTTGGTTTCAGTTTGCTGTTTGCAGTAACATCAATCTGAAGAATTAACAACATTCTCCAAAAATATTTGTAATAACCAGCTTTGCAGTCCGAAGGGCAGCCTTGATTCCAGCTTTCTGCAGCTCACTAGGCCTATAGTTGAGTGTCTTATTCAGTTTCTTTCCAGATGTGAAACAACCATTTCAACCAGCTTAGACAAAAAGGAGAAGCCAAGATGGGGCTGAGAAACCAACACAGCCAGGCCTAGGGGCCCAGGGGTCAGGGACCAGGCATGGCCGGATGCTTGCTCCGACTCGTGTCGCTGCTCGTCTTCTCTGTGCCCCAACTCTGTCCTCTGTCACTGCAGGCAGCTTCCTCCCAAGGTGGTACGTAGGGCTGCTGCCAGCCCTGGTGAATGACATCATAGCTTTTACACTGGAGACACACTGACCCCTTTTCTTGGTTCCAGGATGAAAAAGGCTGGGGAGGACTTTGACCCTTACCCACCCCCTGGAAAAATCAACTGGGGAGGTGGAATTCATGGAAGAACATGGCAGCTCCTGAGGCGGATGTGTGGGTTAGGAAGAACACATCATTCATTCATTCATTCATTCATGGAGCATGTTTTTATTGAGCAAAACTGAGAGGCTGAGGGGCCAAAGTCTTCACTGATGAGGGAGAGAGGGGGCCCAGAGATTGGCAGATGAAGGTGAAGAGAAAGGGTAGAGGATGCCAAGGGCCCTGCCAAGCAGCAGAGTTAGGAGGAATTGAGGTGCTTCTTCCAGAATGACATCAGTTTCACCTGTTGGTTTTTTTTTTTGAGACAGGTTATTCCTCTGTTGCCTAGGCTGGAGTGCAGTGGTGCGGTTCTGGCTCAGTGACGACCAACCTGTGGCTCCCTGGCTCAAGTGATCTTCCTGCCTCAGCTTCCTGAGTAGCTGGTATTACAGGCACGTGCCACCACGCCTGGCTAATTTTTGTATTTTTAGTAGAGATGGGGTTTCACCATGTGGATCTTGAACTCCTGAGCTCAAATGATCAGCCTGCCTCAGCCTCCCAAAGTGCTGAGATTATAGGCATGAGCTACTGCTTCCAGACCCATTGTTCTTTTGAAAGGAAGTCCTGCTATGAAAAACGTAGCAGTTGAACTACACGGTGAATTGAATGATGTGGCTGCTTTACATCCTGGCTCAAGCTCTTGAGCTTGTTGTAAAGCAGTGACAGTTTGGGCACCAGCCGTGAGTCTGCTGCTACACTTCGAGTAGCTCTGCCCCAGGGGAATTCTTGCACACACTCTACAGGAGACATGTACAAGAATGTGCATACTAGCCTTGTTTATAATAGCTAAAAAAGTAAACAAACCAGATATTCACAAGTAGTAGAATAAATAAGTAATTTTGGCATAATGGAATCACATATAGCAAAGAAAGCAAATAAACTACAGCTACACCCATCAACATGAACAAATTCCAAAAATACCGTTCAGCAAAGATAGCATATTAAGAAGGTTACAATTGGCTGGGTGCAGTGGCTCATGCCTGTAATCCCAGCACTTTGGGAAGCTGAGGCAGGCAGATCACAGGGTCAGGAGTTCGAGACCATCCTGGCCAACATGGTGAAACCCCGTCTCTACTAAAGATACAAAAAATTAGCCGGTTGTGGTGGTGGGCACCTGTAATCTCAGCTATTTAGGAGGCTGAGGCAGAAGAATCACTTGAACCCAGGAGGTGAAGGTTGCCATGAGACAAGATCGCGCCACTACACTCCAGCCTGGGCGACAGAGCGAGACTCCATCTCAAAAAAACAAAACAAAACAAAAAAACAAGAAGGTTACGATTAGCGTGGCTTTATCACACACAGTTCACAAAAGGCCCCACTAAGGAGTTTATTGGTTAGGGATCCACAACAAATGGATTCAAACTGTAAAGGAAAGCCAGGGAATGAGTAACACCTGTTGTCAGGTCAGTGGTTTGCCTTGGGGTTTGGGAAGGGAGAACAAGACACTTGGGAAGCCTGGGCATGGAGGGAGCTTCACAGGTATTGGCAATATTCAATTCCTTAAGCTGGGTGATGTGGACATGGGCGTCTGGTTTTTATTATTACTCTTTAAGCTGGACATATATGTTATGCACATTCTTTTGTAATATGATCTATTTCACAATGAAAAAAAATTTAAAGCATAGATAGCCAAAAACCAAAGCTCCTCCACACCCCAATAAAAGGTAGAATTTGATGTGGTTGACTAGTCTGAGCCTCAAAGGAATTAGGACTGCTCCGGATGTTGTGTTGTACTGGGCTGGAATAGCATCTGGGAGAAAGAAAGGCGGCAAACCACCTCACACTGCCCCCTGGCCAGGGCATTGGCAGCTGGACTGAGAGGCCCTGGTATCCCCAGGACCTCCTGTTCTTATGGCTCTGGGACTGCAGCGTGCCCACTCTATGCTCCTTTCTTCCCGCACCACAATCCTCAGGAGTTGGCCGGCTTTTCGGAGTGGCCACCACGTACTTTATTTCTCACAGGTTTCCTGTGGCTGCCTGCTGAGTAGGAAGCAATCATCCTAACTTTTTTTTTTTTTTTTTTTTTTTGAGACGGAGTTTTGCTCTTGTTACCCAGGCTGGAGTGCAATGGCGCGATCTCGGCTCACCGCAACCTCCGCCTCCTGGGTTCAGGCAATTCTCCTGCCTCAGCCTCCTGAGTAGCTGGGATTACAGGCATGCGCCACCACGCCCAGCTGGTTTTTTGTATTTTTAGTAGAGACGGGTTTTCACCATGTTGACCAGGATGGTCTCGATCTCTTGACCTCGTGATCCACCTGCCTCGGCCTCCCAAAGTGCTGGGATTACAGGCTTGAGCCACCGCGCCCGGCCTCATCCTAACTTTTCATATTTTTGGCCCCCAAAGCAAGTGCCTCAGCCCATTTGGAGTTAAAAATGTGAAAGCATTTCGGACCACATCCAAAATCTGGTCATTCTCCATGTGATTACCTTTTTAGGGAAGGTTTATCATTTGCCTGTTGAAGTTTACTTTAAATTCTGACTGGTTTGCAAACACATTCTTTGATGGCAGCTCCAGCTAGAAATGTTTGGGCTCACCGTGTTCTGGGAAAAACACATTGTCAAGTCTTTTTTTAACCCCTCACGTTAGATGGTTTTTCTTGGCCTGCATTTCAGCGTCCATTAACCTTAGTGTCATAAGAGCTTAGAGTTAGTAGGAACCTTGGAAGCCACCCATTCCAACTTCCCACCCAATGGGAGAATTGTTCTGATGCTTGCCGGATCACCAACCTCAGATAGCTTGCTTTTTAAGGGCACTGCTGTAGGGGCACAGAGCACCACAGTTTACTAATTCCCCAAAACATTTTGCATACATTTTTATTAATCTTAGAGAATCAGAAAACAGTGTGAGCAATTCCAAGTTTGCCAATTAAATTAAAATGAGCATAGACTCTTACAAAACAGGTTTCAGAGTTACAGAAGGCCTTACATGGTCAAAGACATTTTTCACTTACTTAAAATAATCCTACCCTGGATTAGGAGGGACAGAGGGGCAAGGGAGTTGGACACATCACATGCTTGGAAGGATAAGCAGAGAAGGATTGCTTGGCAGTCCTGTGTGTGCATTGTCTTCTGTCCCTTTGTTATTACTTTCCTGCCTCCTTAAAGGCACAGAAATGAAGAACATAGACAGCAGCCTGCTGAAGGGCGCAGCACTGGCCTGCCGTCCTGCCGCCACCACCCTCTGTCTTCCCACCTAATGGTCACTGGATGCCTTTTCCCTTTAGTCTGGGCCCACCTCAGTTTCTGAGCCCACCAAGAGATAGAGTGATGTGTGCTAATAGCTGCTCCTGGCCGGGCGTGCTGGCTCATGCCTGTCATCCCAGAACTTTGGAAGGCCAAGGCAGGCCAATCACGAGGTCAGGAGTTCAAGACCAGCCTGACCAACATGGTGAAACCCATCTCTACTAAAAATACAAAAAAATTAGCCGGGGGTGGTGGCCTGCGTCTGTAATACCAGCTACTTGGGAGGCTGAGGCAGGAGAATTGCTTGAACTGGGAGGCAGAGCTTGCAGTGAGCTGAGATTGTGCCACTGCACTCCAGCCTGGGCAACAGAGCAAGATTCCATCTTAAAAAAAAAAAAAAAAAAATTGCCCCTTCCGCTTTCCACCTGTCTCCTCACCTTTTGTTCTGCTCCAGTAGAGCTTGGAGCCAAGCCGTGATGCCAGCTGCCATGGTGGGTAAGTGGGCTTGAGCCTTGAACCATGCTGGGACCTTGGTGGCATGGGCCTCTCACAGTGAGGGGAGGAAGCCAGCCTGGGAAAGACTGCAGTTAACCCATCGGAACAGCAGGGTTGTTCTTCCTAACCCCTCTCTCATGCAAGCTGAGGAGTTTTTGAGCTAAAGAAGGTAGCTGAAGACTTTTTTTTTTTTTAGTTGGGGGTAGGAAGCTCAAGCACAAGTAGGGAGAGAAAAATGAAAGGTGCTAACTGAGCCAGGACCTACAGGTGCAAGGTCCAGGGGGCTTTCGAAGCTCAGGTAAAGTTAAGTAATGGTTGTAAGAAGCGCTGGTTGGTGGCAGTGGCAGGATGTCTGGGCTACCAGCTGAAGCTCAGGGCAGGCTAGCATGCTCTGCATGCAGGAGCCTCCTTTGAGGTTCTGATCCTGCTGTATGGTCCCTCCCCGGACGCCCAGATCTCCCCCTGGCACACTGGGCCCTGGAGACTGGCCTGGAACTGATACACTCACAGATCTGCCTTAGTCCTGTCTGGTGACTTGAAGGGGCCAAAGGAGGCTGGGATTGACCGCCTGACCTGCTGGGCCTCCATCAGATCAAATCAACAAATACCTTACTGTGTATCTGTGGGCGAGGGAGTTGTAGACTAAAGACAAGGGGCTGTGTGGCCAACTGGGAGAGAGATTAGGAAGTGGTGATAATGCCGTATCATATTAATTATATAACAGATTACAAAGCTAGAGGAACCACTGCTTCATTTGTCCGTATAGGCATCCATTTGCCTGGGGCATTTGCATGGGAGAAGAAGTGGGGAAGCCAACGTAGGGAGAGAGGAAGCAGGGAAAGAATTTTGCATAGAGAAAAGGCAGTGCCAATCACTGACCTTGTAGTCCAGTCCAGTGGCAGGTGGCTGTAGGGAAGGACTAAAGGAGCCATTTCCACAGAAAGACAAAGATCACAGCTATCTGCTTAGGTTCCAAAGTAACTTCAGGGATATTGAATGGAGGAGAGGGTCATTGTCCTCACCCCGCTGTGCAGCAGAGCATCTCCGTGAATGTGAGGGCATGCACCATGTTGGCACATAACTCCATGTTGGCACCTACACCACTGGTGTAGTGGAAGCAGCATCCTTGGCACACACACAGGTGTATCCCCAGAGGGCAGCCTGAGAGCGCAGCACAGAGCATCGGCAGGACTTGAGCGGGATGGGAGGGCAGGAAGCAGTGATGTTCTGGACACACCTGTTATTTTCAGCTGGTTGGCACCAGGTTGGCCCAGCAGGACCTAGAAATACTCTAGTTGTGGAAGTTAACAGAGTGTCCTCTTTAGGAGCTTTAATTTCCACCTTCATAACAGCCTTGAAAAATCCCACCCTCCCAAGTTTTAAATTTCTTTTCTTTTTTTTTTGAGATGGAGTCTGGCTCTGTCACCCAGGCTGGAGTGCAGTGGCGCAGTCTCAGCTCACTGCAGCCTCCACTTCCTGGATTTAAGTGATTCACCTGCCTCAGCCACTATGCCCAGCTAATTTTTGTATTTTTAGTAGAGAGGGGTTTCACCATGTTGTCTAGGCTGGTGTTGAACTCTTGGCCTTAAGTGATGTGCCCACCCCAGCCTCCCAAAGTGCTGGGATTATAGGCATGAGCCACTGCACCCAGTTCCCACCTTTTAAATGTCATAGAACTTTTCTGAGTCTGCAATTACCTTGTTTTTTTCCTTTAGTCTAAGGGTCACCCAATTTTTTTTTTTTTTCTGTAAAGAGCCAGATAGTAAGTACTTTTGGCATTGGGGGCCATATGGTCTCTGTTGCAGCCGCTCAGCTCTGCCACTGCAGTCTGGAAGCAGCCATAGACAATGCGTAGACTAATGAATGAGGCTGTGTTCCAACAATAGATTATGTATGGACAGTGATACTGGAATTTTATGTACATTTTTGCGAATTACAAGACATTCTTTTTTATTTTTTTCACAAATTCAAAAATATAAGAAACATTTTTAACTTGTGTGGTTCAAAGACAGTCCATGGCCATGGTTTGACAATCCCTCTGAGGGCTGGAAGGGCTCATTGTGTCGCTGGTGCCTAGCACAATGTCTGACATACCATAGGTGCTCAACAGATATTTGTTGGAAGAGTGAACTCCACTTTATACACAAGGAGACCATGGCTCAAGAGGTCAAGCAGCTCTCTCAAATGTGGAGTTAGAACTCACGCTTTCACTGTAGTGGAATGGTTTGCAGAGTGAGGTGGTTGGCAGCTCTTCCAGCTCTAAGTCCTACACTCCTTCTACCAAATCACAGCTTTGGCCTTCCCAGAAAACATATTGTCATATGGAATTTCACAAAACTGGGGGTTGGGCGCAGTGACTCACATCTGTAATCCCAGCACTGTGGGAGGCCCGGGCAGGTGGATCTCTTGAGGTCAGGAGTTCGAGACCAGCCTGGCCAATATGGTGAAACCTCATCTCTACTAAAAGTACAAAATTTAGCCAGGCATGGTGATGTGTACCTGTAATCCCAGCTACTCAGGAGGCTGAGGCAGGAGAATCACTTGAACCCATGAGGTGGAGGCTGCAGTGGGCAAAGATGCCCTCAGGCCTGGCAACAGAGCCAGACTCTGTCTCAAAAAAAAAAAAAAAAAAAAAGAATTGAGGATTGAGAACTGCACTTGAGCAATAAATCAACTAGTGAGGTAGACCTTTATAGTATCACCTTTCAACATGGTCAGGCTATGGAAGCAAGATTTTAATTTCTCAGGTTTTTAATTGTATTTTATTTTTTGATCTGTCAGAAAGAGACCCGGCCGTTGCTAGTCTACCTTGGAAGACAGATGTGAATAATCAAGTCAGGGGATTTGCAGGTATTAAAAAGTTACCACTGGCTGGGCATGGTGGCTCACACCTGTAATCCCAGCACTTTGGGAGGCTGAGGCAGGTGGATCACCAGCATGGCCAACATGGCAAAACCCTGTCTCTACTAAAAATACAAAAATTAAACAGGCATGTTGGCAGGCACCTGTAATCCCAGCTACTCGGGAGGCTAAGGCAGAAGAATCTCTTGAACCCTGGAGGAGGAGGTTGCAGTGAGCTGAGATCGTGTCATTGTGCTCCAGCCTGGGCAACAAGAACAAAACTCATTCTCAAAAAAAAAGTTACCACAAGGCTGAATCATATGTATATTATTGTTCAGTTGAGCATTTTCTTATAACCAGAATTTGTTTTTAAAAAAGCAACAACCAATGGCTTTGTGTGGGTTACATAAGACCTAAAAAATTCCTGCTTTTGGTAAAGGCAAGAATTAGATCTACTCTAGAAGGCAGTCTGACTTTAAAAACATCCAGGTCCCAGGCTGGAAAAACAGGTTCTTTTTCGAAGTCAGTCCTTGCCAGTCTGTATCTCCACCCTCATTTCTGTCAACTCCTACACTTGGTTTCAGCTGAAGTCTCTGTTGATTGCTATGCTTTTTTCCCATCTCCCATGACTCATGCCCAGGCTGTGTTCTCACTTGGCTTCAAGCCTGCTCTGCTCCTCAGGCAGTGAGGTTGACCACAAACCATGCAGCATTCCAGGAGGTGAATATGTGAACTTCTCCTCTGGAATCTGCACCTGTGTTTCTTCCTCAGCTTTGAGTTTCAGTGGCTTCCTACACTGAAGGCTCTCTTGGGGTCTCAGCCATCAGCTAGGCACCACCATGATGCCTCCTAACAGGCCCTTGGCTGCTGTCCTGACAGGCAGCAGAACTGGAGACTGAGGTGAGGCGCTTGCGCTCTCACCCCCGCACTTCCCACTGTTCCAGAAGCTTGCCTAGCCCAAGAGTGTGGTGTTGCAGGGGCTGAGCAGTGGATGGCACTCCCTTCAGAAGGCCTCATATCTGATGGGTTTTGATTGTTCTGATCCTAGGAAGCATAGTTAATATCAACACATTCTCCCCTCTCCCCCTGACCCCGCCTTGCCCTGGCTCCAATTTTTAAAAAGTATTGTACACTCAGCATGGAAAGTTTGAAAATATCAATAAACAAAATGCAAATAAAACCCACCTCTAGAAATAAACATTAGACATTTTAGAATATATCCATTGAGTCATTTTATATTCATAATTTTCTAAACATTATATTGCAATGCTGTTTTGCCACTTGATTTATATTTTTACTTAATACATTATAAGCATATTCCCATGTCATGAAGTATCTTTTTATAATATTTTTTTATTGCTATACTGGGTTCGATGATAAGTGTGAGCACAGTATGTTTAATAAACACCAATTGTTGGACATTCAGCCTGTTTCTGGTTTTCCATGCCAAGATAAGCATCCTTAATTAGAAATACTTTTTATGCATCTCTTGCTGCTTCCCCAGGATACATTTCTAGAAGTAGAGTTAATTAGGTCAAAGGCTCTGCACACCTTCAAAGGTCAGATTGCCTTTCAGAGATTATCCAATTTTGCTTCTACCAATAGCGCAAATTGTCCCTGTTCCCCAACACTTGCCAGCATATTATTGCATACTAATCACTTTTTTTTTTTTTCCAGATGGAGTCTCATTCTGTCACCCAGGCTGGAGTGCAGTGGCATGATCTCAGCTCACTGTAACCTCTGCCTCCCAGTTCAAGTGATTCTCCTACCTCAGCCTCCCAAGTAGCTGGGATTACAGGCGCATGTCACCACGCCTGGCTAAGCTTTGCATTTTTAGTAGAGACAGGGTCTTGCCATGTTGGCCAAGCTGGTTTGGAACTCCTGACCTCAAATGATCCACCTGTCTCAGCTTCCGAAAGTGCTGGGATTATAGGCGTGCACCATCATGCGTGGCCAGTATATTTAATAACTTTTGATTGGTAAAAAACATTACTGTTTGAAAGTTGATGAGTGAGCCTGAATTTTCCAACATGTTTTTTAGCCATTTGTATTTCTTTTGTGATTCATCCTTTATGAGCATAATTATTTGCTTCTTCCTTCCTCAAATGTATTTATTGTTAGATAGCTCTTAGGTTCAAATTTTGACTCTACCAATAACTAGCTTTGTGACCTTAGAAAAATCACGCCATTGAACCTCAATTTTATGATCAATAAATTAGAATAGTAATCCCTACTGAATAGAGTTGCTCTTAGGATTTAATGAGATAGCATATGTAAAGCAATTTCCACTATCTTTGGCACATGGGAGGCGTTCAATAAATGCTAATTTTCCCCCTTCCCCTACCATGGGCAAGGTGCCCATGGAACACACGAATGTGAAAGATACTCTGTTTGTCTTCAGGGAACACACAATTCCACAGGAACAATAAAATATACGCAAATATTTGACATAGGGTTTATAAGATGGGTAGCATTTTGACAAGATGGGAAGAATTCCAGGAAGAGATAGTGGCAGAGGTGTGTCTGGGGAGTGGCAAGTAGATTAAGTTGACTACAGTGGAGGGTTCACAGAAATAAACCTGGATATATAGATTAGGACCTCTACCATGAAGACACTTTGAACACCAGGCTCATGAATTTGTGTTTTGCTCCCAAGGCAACGAAGAGCTATTGAAAGTCTTTGAGAAGCAAAATAGCATAATCACAAGTATATTGAGCACTAATATGACTGGGACTGGAGTTGGGGAAATTAGCTATCAAAAATATAACTATGATCAGGCTGGTCACAGTGGCTCACACCTGTAATCCCAATACTTTGGGAGGCTAAGGCGGGCAGATTGCTCGAGCTCAGGAGCTCAAGACCAGCCTGGGCAACATGGCAAAACACCATCTCTACAGAAAAAGCAAACATGAGCCAGGTGTGGTGGTGTGCACCTGTAGTTTCAACTACTTCCGGCTGAGTGGGAGGATCACTTGAGCCCAAGAGGTCGAGGCTGCAGTGAGCTGTAAACATGTCACTGCACTCCAGTCTGGATGACAGAGTGAAACCCTGTCAATAATAAATAAGCCAGGCGCGGTGGCTCACACCTGTAATCCAAGGACTTTGGGAGGCTGAGGCGGGTAGATCACCTGAGGTCAGGAGATCAAGACCAGTCTGGCCAACATGGCAAAACCCCATCTCTACTAAAAATACAAAAATTAGCCAGGCGTGCTGGCGTGTGCCTGTAGTCTCAGCGACTCGGGAGGCTGCGACAAGGGAATTGTATGTGCTGAGAGGGGATGGCCACCAAGAGCAAGTTTGTAGAGAGAAGAATGGGGAGCAAGTAAGAGTCAAAGCTGAATCTGTCAGAAAGGCGAGAGATGAGCCAAGATAGGCCATGACAGTCAGAGCAGAGGCAGACATGCTACGAGAAGAAAACATGGGACAGGACTTTTCCAAAACTGAGGAAAGGCCTTGGGATGTGGCAATTACAAAGTCACTGGAGATCTTTGGAAAAGCCATTTTTGTAGAGTACCAAGAGTAGCAGCCACATAGCAGGTGGTTGAGGAGAGACTGTGGTTTGAGAAAGTGAAGGTGCTTTTTTGAGAAGACTCTCTGTCAAGGTGAAAAGCAAATAGAATATGTGTGCAGCAAGGTTCAGTGAAGAATTTTTAGGGTGGACATCTGTGTATGTTTCTGGGCAAAGGGGAGAGAATGAGGAAAATATGAGAGACTGGAGATACCAGGGAGCCCTTGAGGATCGCCAGCGGGGATGCGAGCAAGAGCCGAGGTGTCAGGAGTCCTGGAGAATGATAAGAATGATGAGACCAGGAGGCTGGGCAGACTCTGCTCCTTGGAGCAAGAAGCAAAAGGGAATTGCTTGAAAGGCGAGTGATGTGTGGAAGAGTAAAGCAGGGCAGAGGGAAAACCTGGAGTGTGCCTAATGGCTTTGACTTTCCTGACAAAGTTGGAGGGGAGGCTGAGGATGGGACAGCAGGAAAGGGTGAGGAAGGGGCTCCGGGAAGCTGGAGGAGATGAACTGTCTTGGGCAGCAGCCTCAAGTCCAACAGCAGAGGCAAACAGCATTGTGGGCAGGACTAAGTAACCGTTCAAAGCAAGAATGCACGTGTAGTTAGGTTCTGTGGTTTTCTATGGCCATCCTCTTTAGTCTGGGAGCAAAGACTAGAGAATGAGAGGCAGAGAGAGATCCCAGATCAGACATTAGCCTAAGACAAGGGACAAGAGTGAGGCACACATGAGTCTAGGCATTGCGGCAGAGTGAAGGGACTGACTTCTTTCTGTAGACCTCTCGACAAAAGCAAAGCCAACAAGGAGAAAAGGGGGAAGAAGAGGGTGAGTCTGGTTCTTTTAATGGTTTGGGTTTAAGAAAGAAATAGAAGGCCGGGCATGGTGGCTCACACCTGTAATTCCAGCACTTTGGGAGGCTGAGGTAGGCAAATCACTTGACGTCAGGCATTGAAGACCAGCCTGATCAACGTGGTGAAACCCTATCTCTACTAAAAATACAAAAATTACCTGGGTGTGGTGGTGCTTACCTATAATCCCAGCTACTTGGGTAGCTGAGGCATGAGAATCGCTTGAATCTGGGAGGTGGAGATTGCAGTGAGCTGAGATCACGCCATTGCACTCCAGCCTGGGCGACAGAGCGAGACTCTGCCTCAAGAAAAGAAAAAAAGAAAGAAGGAAACATATCATATATTCTGAGATTTTTAACCAGGCAGAATGACTCCCTCACTAACACAACAGCCATGAAAACATATCCTTTTAGGACACCGAACCCCTGCATGGGGAGGACTCTCGGGTTTCTGGGGAGGCCAACATTCACTTGCAGGGTTAGCTTGGAGGTTGTGATCAATGCAAAGCACTACCGCTCAGTAGCCACTAATTCCAAGAATGTTTATTGAGTACTTCCCATGTGCCATACACTGTTCTAGGTGCTGGTATAAGAGAACAAGATAGACAAAAATCCCTGCCTTCTTAAAGTTTACAGTCTTGTGAAAGAAGACAGAAAGCACATAAATAAAAATAAATTGTGTCAAAGTTGACAATTTCTGTCAGAAAAAGGAAAGCAGGGTTAGGAGATAGGGGTTCCTGGAGGGGAAAAGGTCACTTCAATGAGTGTATCTGAGAAGCCTCCCTGGGACGGGGCATGAGGAGGTGACAACCTGGGAAAGGGGATCCATTATTATTAGAGATGTGCGCCATGGCCGCTGTTTCCAAGCTCTGCCTTCCCCACTGAGAACACCTGTCAGACACAAGCCTGCTTGTGGGGACATGGTGAAATCTTTGGAGGGAAACCCTGGGCCATGTGGGTGCCCCATGTTCTAGTGGGTGAGGGTTAAGAGCTTCCTGGGGTGATCTGGTGAACAAGCTAAATGGGGTCAGCTGGGCAGAGCTTCCCAGAGGAAGATGACTTTGGAAGATGGGAAGGGCAACCACTTCACCATGCTCACGGGGGAGGCAGAGTCTCGTTATAGCCTTCTGGGCCTTCCTGAAGGTAGACACTTTCCTCGATGAAAGAGGAAGTCTCATCATTATATGACAGGCTTTTTCCTTCAAGCAGTAAATCTACAGAGGTCACTGAGAAACTTTTCCTAGTCATATTGCTCTATTGAAACAAACACAGGCCAACTGGCTGGCTTGTGTGTGTAATACCAGCACTTCGGGAGGCTGAGATAGGAGGATTGTTTGAGCCCAGGAGTTCGAGATCAGCCTGGAAAACACAGCGAGACCTTGTCTCTACTAAAAGCAAAACAAAACAAAACATCGTCTGGGTGTAGTGGCACACAACTGTAGTCCCAGTTACTCAGGAGGCTGAGGCCAGAGAATCTCTTGAGCTTGGGATATCAAGGCTGCAGTGAGCTATGATGATGCCCCTGCACTCCACCCTGGGTGACAAAGCAAGACAAAAACAAAACAAGAAAACAAACAAAAAAACAAAAAAAAACCCACAAAGGCTGGGTATAGTGGCTCACGCCTGTGATCTCACCACTTTGGGAGGCTGAGTGGGCAAATCACTTAAGGTTAGGAGCTCGAGACCAGCCTGGCCAACGTGGTGAAACCCTGTCTCTATTAAGAATACAAAAATTAGCTGACATGGTGGCAGGTGCCTGTACTCCCAGCTACTCGGGAGGCTGAGACAGGAGAATTGCTTGAACCCAGGAGGTAGAGGTTGCAGCAAGCCGAGATTGCGTCACTGCACTCTAACCTGGGTGACAGAGCCAGACTCCATCTCAAAAACAAACAAACTAAATAAAACCCACAAACAAAGCCCACTCTGGATTCTCTGGGATTCTGATTCCCTCAGGGTCATTACACACCAGGCTGGGCTTTTGCTTCCTTTTCAAACAGACTCATTTTTTAAATATATCCACCTTGGACTATAATAACCCACTCATATTCATCAACCACCTGCCTTTCCCAAGCTCTCACATTCACAGTGATTCCTAAGAGATCAGGACGGGGAAGCACAGAAGACATTCTCTGGATTGCTGATGGCAGGGAATAAAGATATCTCCTAGGTTGTTTGGGCCTTGCAGATTTTTATTACTTAGGGACTCTGTGCCTTAAAAACTCTATATTAGAGGTTTTTGTTGTCTTCAGGACTGATACCTTGTAGACACACCATTGTGCATGGGGAAATAACTGAATTCAAAGCACCCTGCTGTGATTCATAACCAGATTTTAATGTATCTTCTTCCAATATTCAAGGGGAAACTCCTGTATGAGAGCTTGTTCTCCTCAGAGCCTGTAGCAAGGAGCCAGAAAGAAATCCAGGGGAAGGATAGAACCTTGCATATATGTCCTTTACGATATTCCAGAGACTAATTTAACGTCTTCCTAGCCGGAGCTCTTAATTTCTTTACCTTACACATAATTACTGCTGAGGGATTTTTGGCTTGAAAGCTTTTTGAGAGGACCATAAAGTGAGAGGCAAATTGGTGTGATGTATCTTTTTTGCTTTGCAAAATTCTCATATGCAATCTAACCCAGCCATGCAAAGCAGCAGGATCTAAAGCCTTTGGATTTAATGTCTCAAGAGAAACAGGTGGCAGGTAAGAGAAAATGTTAGTAAATATTAAGCTCATGTCTTCCTAGCCTTGGATTATGTATTTCCTAGGCACCGATACCCATATGTATCAGAAGTGATATTCAACTAGTCAGTTGAAAAAATATCCATGCATCCATCTACAAATATTTATTGACTATCTACTATGTAGAAAGACCCTGCTAGCCACAGGATCTTAGTTCATGTCCTCAATGAGCTTTATAATTTGGTGAGAGCAGCAGGCAAACAACGAAGCAAGAATAAAGTAGCGTGGTGTGGTAGCTCAGGCCTGTAATCCCAGCACTTTGCAGGGCTGAGGCGGTTAGATCATGTGAGGTCAGGTTGGTCACGTGAGCCTGACCAATGTGGTGAAACCCTGTCTCTACTAAAAATACAAAAAATTAGCTGGGCATGATGACGCATGCCTATAATCCCAGCAACTTGGGAGGCTGAAGCAGGAGAATTGCTTGAATCTGGGGGCCGATGTTACAGTGAGCTGAGATTGTGCCAGTGCACTCCAGCCTGGGCAACAGAGTGAGACTCTGTCTCAAAAAAAAAAAAAAAAAAAAATTAAGTAGAGCCAAGTACAGCAAATAGGCAACATTGTTGCCTTCTCAATCCTCCCAGTCAATAGGTAATGACAGTCAAAGGGATATTACTCTCTCCCACCCTAGACCAACAACACATTTTTGGCCATTTGTTGATCCCTATGTATGTATTTATTTATTTAGACAAAGTCTCACACTGTTGCCTGGGTGGGAGTGCAGTGGCGCCAGGCTCACTGCAACCTCTGCCTCCCGGGTTCAAGCGATTCTCCTGCCTCAGCCTCCCGAGTAGCTGGGATTACAGACATGTGCCACCATGCCCAGCTAATTTTTTGTATTTTTAGTAGAGATGGGGTTTTGCTGTGTTGGCCAGATTGGTCTTGATCTCCTGACCTCATGATCCACTCACCTTGGCCTCCCAAAGTCCTGGGATTATAGGCGTGAGCCACTGTGCCTGCCTTGAGCCCTAGTTATGTACCATGCATTGTGCTACACACATTACACGCACTCAGTAATTTAATCATCACGTCCATTCTATGAAGTCCATACTATTATTAACTTCATTTTATAGATGAGAAAAACTGAGACTCAGAAAAATTAAGTAACTCTCCTAACGATCACATTGTTCAGAGTTGCAGGAATGAGATTTATAACCAGGTCCAAGACCAAGTTCTGAGGATTAGCATTTTGTGGTCTAACTCTTGACTTTCCAAACACAGCCACAATGAAGAGCAGTGGAGAACGCTCTGCAGTTTCAACACTCCTGCTGAATGGCTGTTGTCGGTTTCTGGAACTGTACAGAATAGTGCCCCATGTCAGGGGCCTAGGGGCTGAGAACTGAAGACTGGTACCAACTGTAAAGGAAGGGAATATAAATGCCTATTTATTGCTCTTGCTCTGAATGTAATGACTCTTTAAGACTTTGACGTTTCCTTCAACCTGTGTTCCCTAGGGAAGAGAGAAGGTGAGCTGTTTTGCAATAATTCCTCCAAGTCTTCAATATAAGAAAAATGGTAATATAAGAAAAATGTTCAGAAACAAAGACCACACCTTCCCCGCAGCGGCTCAGAGAAAGATGAACTCAGCTGCCTACATGATTCTCTTAAAGGCACAGCTGCAGGATAGCAGCTTCAGCTGCACTGGTCTGAAAACTCTGAAAAGTGGGTCAAGACTCTCAGGCTGGCTTTAGCATAGTTGTATATTCCTGATCCCTTTCTGCAGGGAAAGGGAAGGACATGAAGACTGCAGTTGCAGACTTTGGACATATGAAAAAACCAACAGATGGTGGCACTGCCAAATTACAGGCAGAGTGCATGGGGTGGCTTGGCCTTCCCCACGACCTGGTTCCTCTGCTTTCACACCTTTCCCCCAGGATCAAAGATATGTATTTGTGCCAGGAGAAAAATTGCAACAGGCCGGGTGTGGTAGCTCACGCCTGTAATCCCAGCCTTTGGGAGGCTGAGGCGGGAGGATCATGAGGTCAGGAGTTTGAGACCAGGCTGGCCAATATGGTGAAACCCCGTCTCTTCTAAAAATAAATTAGCTGGGTGTGGTGGCAGGCACCTGTCGTCCCAGCTGCTTGGGGGGTTGAGGCAGGAGAGTTGGGTGAACCTGGGAGGCGGGGGTTGCAGTGAGCTAACATTGCACGACTGTGTTCCAGCCTGGGCAACAGAGCAAGATTCCGTCTCAAAAAAAAAAAAAAAAAAAAAAAAAAATTGCAACAGAGTTTGGCTTAGTTGTCACTGGGGCAACACTCAGAAGACTGATTGCTGTGATGGTAGGAAGTGAGCCCTAGAAAAATCTGAGGAAGCCAGGCACGGTGGCTCACGCCTGTAATCCCAGCACTTTGGGAGACTGAGGCAGTGGATCACCTGAGGTCAGGAGTTCGAGACCAGCCTGACCAACATGGAGAAATGCTGTTTCTACTAAAAATACAAAAACTTAGCTGGGCTTGGTGGTGCATGCCTGTAATCCCAGCTACTTGGGAGGCTGAGGCAGGAGAATAACTTGAACCCGGGAGGCGGAGGTTGCCATGAGCCGAGATTGCGCCATTGCACTCTAGCCTGGGCAACAAGAGTGAAACTTCATCTCAAAAAATAAAATAAAATAAAAAATCTGAGGAAGTAAAACTATTGGCTATCTTTAAGAGCTAATGTCAAGGCCGGGCATGGTGGCTCACACCTGTAATCCCAGCACTTATGGAAGCCGAGGTGCGCAGATCACAAGGTCAGGAGTTCAAAACCAGCCTGGCGGGTGAAAGCCCAACTCTACTAAAAATACAAAAAAAATTAGCCAGGTATGGTGGTGGATGCCTATAGTCCCAGCTACTTGGGAGGCTGAGGTAGGAGAATTGCTTGAACATGGGAGGCGGAGGCTTCAGTGAGCCGAGATCATGCCACTGCACTCCAGGCTGGGCGACATAGCGAGACTCTGTCTCAAAAAAAAAAAAAAAAGTTAATATCAGATTTTATGCTCAGTCCTCTACTCTGAGCAGAGAAAAGAAGCTTCAGGCTTGCTGTTTCCTCTCTCTGGTCTTACTGTATATGTATTCCCAATGTCTAGCAAAGTGGCTGGCACATGAAGGGTACTTAGATACTGTTTGCCAAATCAATCCAGAAGGAGGCGCTTAGTGGGGAAGCGTCAAGACTATTTGGAAAATGGCCTTTCTGTTTGGTAGGTGGTGCCCTGGAAAAAAAAGGAGCTGCTAAATAAGACCTTGGATCCACCCACAACCCTACTTGGGGATGGTCTCCTTTGGAGGCTTTAGATGACCTTGAATGTTCTGGTGTTAGAATCTGTAAGAATTTCATATTGAGGTAGGAAAATTCTATACCTAAATCTAGAGAGACAGAGGCAAGAAGCTCCTTTTAAAATAAGAGTAGAAAAATGTATAATCTGGAGACACAGGGATATTTTTACTGAAAATTCAAATAGTCAATAGCGAGGCTCCAGTCCAGTAATCCTGGCAGCCAGACTAAAGGTCTAGGGCCATAAGAATCTAGCCTTAAAAAATAGAATGAAGTCAAGCAGCCTGATGGAGAAAAAGCCTGTGGAGGCTTCCAAGCATTACCCTGGAAGAACACATTGACCCATCTGATCAATAGGTGCTACAGAAACTCTAGATGCAGACGTTGTGTTTTTCATTTTGACTAACTTCTTTTTAACTTGACCTCGGCATGATTTCTTTCACCCCTTATTTGCAGCTACCTTAAGGGTACCAAGCTGGGCCTCCACCCTAGAATTTCTCTAGGTGATTTAAAGCTGACAAGTTTCCCAGGAAGAGCAGCTTTTCTGCCTGGACATTCCTACCAGACCTCATTTCCAGGTCGGATGACAGTACTGAGTCTAGACTTGTCTGAGAGGGACAGTCTGGGCCAGCCCTTCCAGCTCTGCCTTGCCCAACCTCCATACCTCCTCCTGCAACAAACACATCTGAAAAACAGCCAGGAGCTTCCTGCAGAGCCAAAGCCTTGGGAGGAGTTTCCCGGTGAGGTTATACTCTTCAGTTTCCTCGGGAGGAATGCAGCCTGTGTGGAAGGTGTTCATCCTACCGCTTTCAGCAGAGCACCTGGTAAAACTGACATACATGTGTGTTTAGTGGGAGCCTTTGCTTCCACCATTCTCTCCACCTCCTCCTGTACTTCGCTTCTGCCCCACATATACATAGACTTAATCTAACATCGCAACTGCCACAGGGGAAAGAGAATGTGCAGAGAGACTGTTCCAGATAAAATTATTCCTTTTAGTTTCAGCAAAACTGCCCTCAAGCAGTATTCTGACTACTGTGCTGATTCAAGTTCTCTTCCTTCAGTTGCCAGCTCAGATGCAAGATCTGGACTTTCTTGCCTGGATGTACAGCCCACAGGGAGCTGAAGGACTCTCAAATATGTCTCCCTCATGGCAAGGGAGCTGGCACTGTGGAGGCCAACATTTTTTTCCCTTCAAATTGCTACTGCATCTGAAATTCTCCTTAATCTTCCAATGCTTTAAAAAGGTAGTCTCCTGGGAGGATTAGGTTAGCAACCACTAGTGTATACCTTAAGTGTATCAATTAATCAGAACTGTCTTCACAGCACTCAACTAAGATTCAAGATTCCTGGAGGAAGAAGTGCTTCTGGAAGACATTAGTTACCAGAGGAGGCCAGGGAGAGGAGCTAGTCCGAGGGAGAATGGCCCAGATGACAACAAGAAGCCTCACTTTTTCAGGGCACAGCAGGCTTGTCCTCACCTTTCACTCCCTGCCCTGCTAAAAGGCTTTTTGGAAAGAATGCCCCAGAAGCAGCTCTTCAAATGCAGTTTGCAGCCTTGTGATGGTCCTGGAAAGTCTTTCAAGGGGTCTTGTAGACAATTCAAATGACATGGGTGTGGTTCCTCAGTATAATTCTCCACCCTGTGCTCCAAATGATGCTGGACAGTTAGTTAAATCCAAGGCGTCCACTTATGGGAAGGGATCACAGTGTCCTGTAAGCATCACCGTCATTACTATTCTAGAACACTTCCCTAGAATTCAAGAATTCAGCCTTTGGCATTCGTTCATGAAACAAGGTTTTAACAAGTATTTTTTCTATGCATTGTGTTAGGACAGGAGACAATAAAAAAAAAAAAAAAACAGTGCCCCCGTCTCAAAAGAGTTTATGTGTCAGCGATGGGTTGGGGGACAGGGTGCATGTATAAAGTCATAACTACTGATGACATGGGACAATTCTCCTAATACCTACAGGAATACAAAGGCACTGTGAGCACTCAACCCGTGGCTCTAGGGGCCAAGGACATCTTTCCAGAGCAGCCGACTTTAAGCAGAGTTTTGGAGGAACGGTAACTTTCCATGCAGATGAGAAGGAAGACTATTCTCAGGAGGCAGCATGCCTCCTGCTCTTCAGGACATGGAGCATGAACTTGCTGAGCTTTACTGCTTCCTTCATTAAAAAACTGTAGTTTTGACTGGTGCAGTGCTTGTGCCTGTAATCCCAGCACTTTGGGAGGTTGAACTGGACCTGGACAATGTAGCAAGACCTTATCTCTACAAAAAAAAAAATGTAAAAATTAGCCGGGCATGGTGGCACACACCTATAGTTCTAGCTACTCAGGAGGCTGTGATGGGAGGATGACTTGAGCCCAGGAGTTTGAGGCTGCGGTGAGCCATGATTGTGCCATTGCATTCCAGCTTGGGCAGCAGAATGAGACCTTGTCGAAAGAAAGAAAGAAAGAAAGAAAGAAAGAAAGAAAGAAAGAAAG
>NW_022436984.1:11760678-11831562 GCF_009761245.1 Sapajus apella | reverse complement strand
AGAGAGAGAGAGAAGAAAGAAAGAAAGAAAGAAAGAAAGAAAGAAAGAAAGAAAGAAAGAAAGAAAGAAAGAGAAAGAAAGAAAGGAAACAAAAAAAAAAACTAGACTTTAGAAGGAAGTGGAGAGTGAGCTGTTCAGTCCAGAGTATATGAAGGAGAATAGGGAGAAGTAATGTTGGAATTAGGCCTTTCTACCCCTTGGCTAATCCACCATCTCTCCCCTATCAATTTTACCTTCTAAATGAAATGGCTGGCTGGGCACGGTGGCTCATGCCTGTAATATTAGCACTTTGAGAGACTGAGGCAGGCAGATCACCTGAGGTCAGGAGTTTGAGACCAGCCTGGCCAACATGGTGAAACCCTGTCTCTAATAAAAGTACAAAAATTAGCTGGGCATGGTGGTGCATGCCTGTAATCCCAGCTATTCAGGAGGCTGAGACAGGAGAATCACTTGAACCTAGAAGGCGGAGGTTGCAGTGAGCCGAGATCATGCCACTGCACTCCAGCCTAAGTGACAGCATGACACTCCGGTCTCAAAAAATAAAAATAAATATATCCAATGGCTCAGGGGCAGAGCTCATCTGTCCTCTGCCCTCAGTCCACGTTGCCAGCTCATTCAGACCCTCATCATCTCTTCACCTCCCCTCTCAACTGCTCTCCCTGTTTCTGGCTTCTTCCCCTTCCAATTCATTTTGACACCACCATTAGGGTTCTTTTCCTGATACAAGTTTTACTTTATCATTTTTCCGCTTAACATATCTCAGTGGTTACCATCATTTCAGGATAACCCCCAACCCTTAAAATGACTTCTACTATAATGCCTTTTGTGACCCAGCCCTTGCCTACCTCCATAGTTCTGATTCCACTACTCCTGCCTTGTACCCTGCTTTAGATAAACCAAACTACAAACGTGCCACTCTGTTCATACCTTCAGGCCTTTGCCCATGCTATTCCCTCTCTCTGGAAAACGCTTCTGCATCCTGTCCTCTCAAGAAACTTCTATTCATCCTTTAAACGTGGACTCAAATACCACCTCCCTCAACCTTTCCATACAGACTTAATGGCTGCTATCACTTGTTTATATTGATATTGTTACTCATCACTCTGCTGTTGGAATGCGCTCTTCACAGTATGCTCTTCTGCCACATGCTGAGCAGCTTCAGAAGCAAGTCGATTCATTTTCACAGCTCCAGTCCTTAGCACAAGGCTTGGCTCATTATGGAGTGAAATGGAATAGACCACTGAGTCAGGCTAGGCCAGGATACAGGGGTTCTCAGTGACTGTCACCTGGGGAGCTATGAAATACCCCAGACCACCAATATTGGGGCTGGGTATGTTTTTTTGTTTTTGTTTTTATGAAAGTGCTCTAGGCAGTTATAATGTGAAGTCAAGGTTGAAAACTATTGAGGATACAAAGTGAAAGGATCTGAGAATCAGAAGACCTGAATTCTGAACACTGCTGTGGATTTATTTCACAATCTTAAACAAGTCAGTTATTCCTCTGGCCTCATTTTCTCATCTGTAAATTGGGAGTTCTGAACCAGAAGATTGCTAAGGCCCTATATTAGTTTGTCCTCATGCTGCTACTGAAGACATACCTGAGACTGAGTAATTCGTGAAGAAAAGAGGTTTAATCGACTCACCGTTCCACAGGGCTAGGGAGGCCTCAGGAAACTTACAATCATGGTGCAAGGGGAAGCAAACACCTGTCTTCACATGGCAGCAGCAAGGAGAAATGTCTACTAAAAATACAAAAATTAGCCAGGTGTGGTGGTGGGCGTCTGTAATCCCAGCTAGCCAGGAGGCTGGGGCAGGAGAATGGCTTGAACCTGGGAGGCAAAGGTTGCTGTGAGCCGAGATTATGCCACTGCACTCCAGCCTGGGCAACAGAGTAAGACTCCATCTCAGACCTTGTGAGAACTCTCCCTATCATGAGAACAGCATGAAGGTAACTGCTCCCATGATTAAATTACCTCCCATTGCATCTCTCCTATGACACCTGGGGATTATAGGAACTACAATTCAAGATGAGATTTGGGTGGGGACACAGCCAAACCATATATCAGGGCCATTTCACATCATTGACACTTCTCCAAGTGTCATTAAGCATTTCTAGGTCAGAGTGGGATAGCAGGTGCCTGGCCATTGAGGCTTGGCTCTGCCCTTTACCTCTTTGCAGGTAGAGGACAATCACTGCTTGTCTTTTTAGCCTTTCCTCTTCTTCCCTTGGCTCATTCTCCTTTTGCTCTATCTTTCCCACTGAGGTTGGGGATTTTCCCTAAGCCACCCTCACCAGGAGCTGGGAGCACTTCTGGCAGCAAGCAGCCTCCGACTGATGGTTGGCTCAGGGCTTCACGCTGCTATGCTGAAGAGGGATTGCCAAGAGCCGGAAGCAGGGTCTGTTTCTTGTCCCTGGAGATGATTTCTTTCAGGAATGAATGGGTTCCACCTATTGCATTTTCATTTCAAAATGTCATGCTGCATTTTTGAGAGCACATGTAGGAATATATAAAGTGTTAACTGCAATAAATAAATAAATAAATAAAATAAATATAAGCAAGGCTTCCCTTTGCTGACTGATCTGGAGGAGTGGGGTGCTGGGTGGGAGCCCTCACTGCTGTGAAATTCAGGCTTCCTGATGGGGCAACTGGAGATTCTCCAACACTTAGTCACTGAGAACAAGAGTCACCTCTTGCAGCCCTGCAAACAGCTTCTATCAATGGCAATCCAGTATGTCTTGGTCATAGGTGAGACTTTGTCTTATGGTAATGGGCAAAGACAGGGCCCACGAAGGCTCCGTTTCTTTTTGAAATAAATCACGTCAGCCTGTCCCCGCAGTCAATATGAATTTGATGTCTCACAAATTAAAGCAACTCTAACTTGAGCAGACACAATCCATTATCCTGCCATCTGTTGCCCTGGTTTCCAAACAGGGATAATGAAAAGATATGCATTTCTTGAAAGCTTGGCACTTTGGGAGCAGAAGAAAACACACATTCTTTTAAAAGATGTTAAACTGGCTCTCTCAGATTAAAGCCATGAAATCCAGCCTTGTTCTTTATAGCCTTCAAATTGCTGACTTTTCTCATTTTTACTGTGTTGTACTCCCATGCTGATTAGGGAAAAGTAACTCCTTTTCCTTTCTTTGCCATTTTTGATTATCAGTTCCTAACCACAATTGTACATTAGAATTTGGGGGAAGCTTTGGAAATACACAGATGCCAGGACAGTCCCTTCCTTCAAAGATTCTGCTGTAACTGGACTAGGACGGGGTCCAGGTTCCTATTGTTGTAGTACTTTTCCTTAGTTTAGCTAAGAGCTGGGTCCTTGTCACATGGCCATGAAATAGACTCACAGACACTTTGACAGGCGAGAAAAATGGAATTTATTAGGTGAAAAGGAACCCCAGAACAGGAGATGACTGGCTCTTCCCTCCTGCAAATGGCACAAACTTCCCAAGGCTCCACCCCGTTCTCCTAGTGCTCAGGTTGGCCGGAGGTTGTGCCAGGGAGCCCTTTCCACCTGGCAGTCTCATTATAATCTTTGTTTTTGAGATGGAGCCTCGCTCTGTTGCCCAGGCTGGAGTGCAGTGGCGCAATCTTGGCTCACTGTAGCCTCCGCCTCCCAGGTTCAAGCACTTCTCCTGCCTTGGCCTCCTGAGTAGCTGGCATTACAGGCACGTGCCACCACGCCCGACTAATTTTTGTATTTTCAATAGAGACAGGGTTTTACCATGTTGGACAGGCTGTTCTCAAACTCCTGACTTCAGGTGATCCACCCGCCTGGGCCTCCCAAAGTGCTGGGATTACAGGCGTGAGCCACCATGCCTGGCCCTCATTATAATCTTGAAAAGCTCACTAGGTGATTCTAATATGCCGCCAGGGTTGAAAACCACATGGTCTGCCCTTATTGTACGAAAATCATTCACAGAAGTTGAATATGCTCTTGTGAATCATTTTTTTTTTCAAATTTAGCATTTATTGCACTGTTGTGGGTAGAGACATATGAGAGATTAAGATAAACATACCAGACCAGTCGCGGTGGCTCAGGTCAGTAATCCCAGCAGTTTGGGAGGCTGAGGCGGGTGAATCACTTGAGGCCAGCAGTTCGAGAACAGCATGGCCAACATGGTCAAACCCTGTCTCTACTAAAAATATAAAAGCCAGTGTGGTAGTGCATGCTTGTAATCCCAGCTACTCGGGAGGCTGAGGCAGGAGGATCACTTGAACCCAGGAGGGGGAGGTTGCAGTGAGCCGAGATGGTACCACTGCACTCCAGCCTGGGTGACAGAATGAGACTCTATTTCAAAAAATAAAATAAATAAATAATAATAATGATGATGCAGAAGATTTTTTAATAGATTTGGGGAAAGGTTCACAACATACTAAGTGAAAAAAATTAGATTCTAAAGCAATATGTACAGTAAAATCCTATGAGAACTATTATGTTTTTAAAGGGAAAAAACTGATATGGAGCTATGCCAAAGTGTTAACAGAAGGTGTCTCTGGACAGTGGGATCACAAGTGACTTTACTATTATTTTGTTTTAGGAAGAAGATATAAAAGTGGGTCTTGGATGACTAAGGCTGGCCAGCTTTAGGAGTCAGGGAATTCTCTGGGGAGAGTCAAATTCATAACTGTACTATAGTCTGGAAGAACTAGACTCCCACTCTGATTCTGATTTTACCCCTGCTAGACTGGAGGTGGCCTCAGCCATCTCTCTGCAGTGCTTATGTGTGATCATGAACGGCCCTACAAAGGGAAGAACATTGCTGTGAAAGGGTGACCTCAGGATCTCAACACAGAAGGACTTAGGGATGGAGGGAAGGGTAGGCAGGCTGAGGGCCTTATCTTGAGGCTAAAACATCACATTCCTTGGATTATATTTTTTAGATAGCTAAACTTTGTTTCTTTTTACAGATGCCTTTATGCGCATTTTACATAAGATTGTGAAAACATCAGTTGTCTATATTAAAGACTATATTTATTGTTGTGATAATTTGGAGGCCTGGAGCAAACAAAAAGACAGGTGTCAGTCAGGATGCAACTGGCTAATCAGAAAGGGAATATAATGGAGGGAACTGATTACACAGATGATGAGTGGGACTCAGAAACCAACCCAAGGGCAAGGAGACAGCTGGGAGAGGAGCCATAGCTGGAAGCCACTATGGATGCTTAGCCTGGAGGGACAATGAAAGGGAGGTGAGTTCGTACAGCCCAAGGGCAGGGGGTACCTCAAATACAAAGCTGGCTACTGCTATAAATGCCCCCCAAGGCAGAGAAGAAAGTGAAAAATACCCGAGATTTTCTCTTTCTCTGGCCTCCCAATCTTGTGCCAGTGCCTCCCATTGGCCAAACTCAGCTGTCGTTGGGAGAAGCCACGAGGGAGCCTTCCTGTCCTACCGAGGGGCAGGAGGAGGAATGGTGCCAAGGTGGTTCAGGCCAGGACAGTGTTCCACCAATGGGCCAGTGATGGCCTCTATGTATTGGCCCCTGGGTGACTTACTTCTTTCCTGCAGGCTGAGACCCGTTGACACAAAAGCTCATTGGTGCCAAACTCAAATTTTTACACATCCAGTTATTTAATAAATAGCCCGAACAAACAGATTTTTGTTTGTTTGCTTGCTTGTTTGTTTTTGTCATTGAGGGCCTGCCTGCTTTATCTACCCTGTGAAGCCGCACCTAGTATCTGCTGGCAATTGATAAGGTAGAGCCTTGTGGTTGTAAACCCCAAGGTGCTAAAGCCCTTCCGAGCTCTCTGACCCAGAGATGCAGCTGAGTAACATCACCTAGACAAGGAATCTCCCTCTCTGATGCCCCTCTCCCCTGGGAATTTCTGCTGTCCTCCATAAACCTGGACAGTCTCATATTGTAAGGGACTTCACCTCTCCTGCAACCCTGTCTAAGAGCTGCTCAATAAAGCTGGTGTGGTCGGCCGGACACAGTGGCTCATGCCTATAATCCCAGCACTTTGGGAGGCTGAGGCAGGAGGACCACCTGAGGTCAGGAGTTCGAGACCAGCCTGCCCAACATGGCGAAAACCCATCTCTACTAAAAATACAAAAAATTAGCCAGGCGTGATGGCAGTCACCTGTAATCCCGGCTACTGGGGAGGCTGAGGCAGGAGAATCGTTTGAAACTGGGAGGCAGAAGTTGCCGGGAGCAGGGATCATGCCACTGCACTTCAGCCTGGGTGACAAGAATGAAACTCTGTCTCAAAAAAAAAAAAAAAAAAAAAAAAAGCGGTGTGTTACTGCCTCCAATGGGCGTATCTTCTCTTTCAATCAACCCCAAGTCCCTCGAACACCCCTAGGCTATCATAGAGCATATGGAAGGGGAGCTAAACTCCTCCCAGTCATCCCTTGGAGCCACCACTGCTAGTGAGGAATGAGTGACATAAGACTTCATGATACTATACTGATAGAACTTAAATGATAAAGATACAGCTTTTATTGATTTTATCATCAAATTGAACTGTGTGAATTGCCAACATTCATCCAGTTTTGATCCACTAATGGCAATTTTATATAGTTCTGCCTAATACTTTGGAGTTCACCTCTCTCTCCATTCCATCCATCTCTAAAGCCAGATACATTCCATTCATTCATTAACACATTCAGTAAATGCTTATCATGTGCCTGTGTTGAGTGGCAGGGTCTTTGTTTACATGTTTCTTTACTATAGCTCCTTCTCAATCCAAGCCCTGTCTTCTCTTGCTCAGACAACAGCAATCTCCTGCAGCTTTTATTTCTGTCCCCAGAACCAAACTGTTTGTAGACTCTAGTGTGCCCCCGAATGACCAGGTAGATGTTACTTAAAAATACAGATTCCTGGGTATCCCCATTGAGTTCAAATTCAGTAGGGCTAGAGTGGAGCTCAAATGATGCTTATTCATTCAAAATAAGCATCCAGGGTGTTCTGATACAGGCAGGTGTTTACCAATGTTTCAGAAAGACGACGGTGGTTTTTCTTCCAGAATGATCTTTCTCAAATGTAATTGCGTCACTCACCAGCTTAAGTTACCATAATCATTCCTCACTTCCTCAGCTAACAGGAAAGACCTTCCACCATTGGCTCCTGACCCAATTTTTGGGGTCTCCTCCTGCCTCCCTCCTTCCTCAAGAACACTCGCTCCTGTTCTGCTGAATGCTCACGGTTCTCCAAACACCCAGCTCTGTGCCTAGAAACTTGTCTGTTCTGGCCCTGCGCTTTTAAACCAGACCCACCCACCAAGTGGCTGCCACCAATAAACAGGAGTCGCCTCCGTCTCCTCCAGCCCTTTGTTCCTGCTCTGCCCGCTGCTTCTGATCCTTTGACTCTGTTGCCATCTGACCTGGATTTGTCCATGTTGACCTCCCAGCTCTCTAAAGGGCTTGGCTGGCACTCCTCTCTGGCTCTCCTGATTCCTGTTCAGCCTGGCTTTAAGGCTCCTGGCCAGCTTGCCCTGGAAGGCCCCATTTTGGCTCCTGGTGAACAGGGGTTCAACAACTCTTGCTTTTCTTTTTCATCTGAAATGCCCTCTCCTCACTTCTCAGCCAAAGGAGCTTCTCAGGACTTAGTTTGAAAGTCACATCCTCAAAGATATCCTTTTCAATGTTCCCAGGAGGAATTAGCCACTCCCTTCTTGGGGCTGCCCTGGTACTCTGTACACACGTGGAACACTGCCCTTATCACATCACTGGTTTACATAACTGCCTCCCCCTTGGGGCCAGGAACTTATCTTAATAGATCTGCTGCTGTGCCAGGTACTCAGTGAGTGCTTCCTAAATGTTTGTGCAGTGAACAAAGGCTTGCTGACTCCTGTCTCAGGTTTACATTTTGGCTTCCATATGTTGGTTATAACCACAGATTGCTCCATTAGTAACAGAATAAAGTTTAGAAATGTGCAAATCCTAACAAGGCCATGGTTCCTCCTTCCTGGGCTGGATCATTCAAACCTCTTAGATGTATTTATGGCTTTATTGCTCATGGTTACCTTATTATTTTACACGCTGCACACTTTGACATTCTTGCTCAACATTGCCTGACCTTAGGAATTAGTCCACCTTTCTAGAGTTGCACGTTATCAGAGTGGGATTCCCAGATAATTACCACTAGTCCCTCAGCAACGTGTTAAGACTTCTAGACAGGAAGAAGCTTAGCAATATTTAATATATGTGTCCTTAAAACCCAATACATAATCCTTACAGATGAATAATGCAACCCTTGTTCTTGCAGTTAATTTCAGCTTTTCCTTTTTATTACTTACCTCACTAGAGGCTGACCGGTGAAAGCACAGAGATCTGTGTAAGGACAGATTCACTGACCTTATCCAAGACTTGTTTTTTGCTGGCAATGCCAGGAAGAGCTCGTTATAGTTTTGCTTGTGGTCCGATCCCATAGCGTGGCCTCTAAGGACAGCTCTGGGCCACAGTTAGGCTCTAGTGAATACTAGAGAAAGTCATGAGAGGTACAAGACAAATACAAAAGACCCAGCTCTCCACTGGAGATGCAATACTCAAACACTAGGAAAGCACAGCATATGACTAGTAGTACCTTGTAACACACAATGACTTGATGGTATTCAAGAACAAGGGCTAACATTGGCTTAGAGATTGGGATAACTGTCATCTTTTCAACAGCAGCCATGACAATGCCATTCAGAAAAAAAAAAGATACTTTTAAAATGTTATAGGCATAATTGTATTTATTTTCTATAGCCAAGTATTGAAAAATTCTGTTCATAGGCAAGGCAAACAAGGTTAAGCATTTTGACCAAGATCACAAGAAGGAGGGACTTGGCAAGTAGGCTTCCGGACTTAAAATCCACTATTTTACATGCAGTGTTGAATTCTGTTTCCCGTGAGGCAACTGAAAGTGCCAGTTGGAGTGTTGCGGGCAAGGTCATGGGTTTCGTACTCGGTGGCTCACTTAGCTACAAGAGGAAAAGGACTGTACATTTCATCTTCATCTTTACCAGCACACATGGCTTTCTAAATATACTCATTGGTGTTTCACGCAATCACACTTTATTAAACATTACCTTTATACCAGGCTCAGTGCTTCATGCTGGAACTGCAGTCTTGTTCTCAACAAGAGCAGAATTTAATAGCTAAGACATACAAGCAAATACAGTGTAATAAGGACTCTGATAGAGGCAAACATGGGCATGAATGGAGCCAGGGGAAGCTTGTCTAACTCAGAATGGGGGTTGGGGTCAGCAAAAGTTTCTAGGAATCCCCTGATTACAAACATCATGAAAACTAGTTAGGGGCTGGGCATGGTGGCTGATGCCTGTAATTCCAGAACTCTGGGAGGCCGAGGTGGGTGGATCACCTGAGGTCAGGAGTTCAAAACCAGCCTGGTGAACATGGTGAAACCCTGTCTCTACTAAAAGTGCAAAAATTAGCCAGTGTGGTGGCAGGCATCTGTAATCCCAGCTACTCAGGAGGCTGAGGCAGGAGAATTGCTTGAACCCAAAAGGTGGAGGTTGAAGTGAGCCAAGATCATGCCACTGCACTCCAGCCTGAGCAACAAGTGCGAGACTCCATCCCAAAACAAAACAAAAACTAATTAGGTTAGTTGGAGCTAGCCAGAGCAGAGGCTTTCCAGGAAGAGGGGACAGTGTTTGCAGTCATGCATTGTAGTAAAAGAGCATGACTTATTTGGAAAATAGCAAGTGATCTAGCATGGCGAGGTTTTTTTTTTTTTTTTCCAAATAGAGACAGGGTTTTACCATGTTGGTCAGGCTGGTCTCAAACCCCCGACCTGATGATCTGCCTGCCTTGGCCTTCCAAAGTGCTGGGATTACAGGTGTGAGCCACCGTGCCCGGCTGCATTGGTGAGGTTTTTAAAGGAGACAATGCAAGGTAGGAGAGGCAGGCAGGGTCCAAATTGAAAGTAGCCTTGGGACCCACACTAGGGTCAACTTTATCTTCACTGTTTTAATGCGACATGAAGGGTCTTAGATTAGGGTGGGAGTGTATGTTTCATTAAGATCCCTTGCTAAGTCATATGGAAAAGCCGTGGATTCCCCGGGGAATCCAAGAGGGAGGGAGAAGGGCAGAAGGGAGAAGACAGCAAAAAAAGGCGGAGGATATCCCTGAAGACCAGTCTATCCAGTGTCATGAAAGGCCTTTTGTGTCCCAGGTACCATGCTAAGTGCTCTTCATGCATTGCCCCAAGTTATTCTCACACCAGCACCAGGAAGTGACTATCAGTTATCTTCATTTATAGAGAGTAAAGCTGAGGCTATATGTCATACACTTGTAACTGTTGGAGCAGGGATTTGAACTCATCCCTAAATTAACTCCAGAATCTGTGAACGTAAGCCCTCTGTTATATTGCCTTTTGTTGAGGACTGACCTAATCCAGAATACAGAAGTCTTTTCCTAAGACACAGAGACTCTTCGGACTGGGCAGCTCAATTTGTTGTTGTTGTTGTTTTGTATTTTATTTTAGTAGAAAAGGGATGCTTTGTATTGCAAGCCAATGCTTGGCAAGAGTTCCAAAAATGGCTTGTGGAAACAGACTGTATGTAGCCTTCATCTTTGGACATAGCTGGGACACAACAGGGGAATTCTTGTTTTGCTAGATGGGGCTGGGATTGGTGGACCTGAGAAACAAGATGAGGTGATAACCCTCACCTGTTCTGGTTTGTTGCAGCAGTTCCCTTCTTTTGGGGCTGTCATGTCATGCTGCTCCTTCACCCCCATCACCACAGTAGAAGCAGCTATGTTACAAGATGGACCAATGGCTCATTCTGAGGATTTAGGATGGCTGACTAGAGGAGAGCCGGGGTGGAGGTCCTCTCTGCGGTGGATGAAGCTGCAAGATGAAATAGCCAGAAGCTATTGGTAGCCAGGTTTTTAACTGTGAAGAGAAAGCTGGACTTTAGACATGAATAGGAACTTGACCTGTAGGAAGAAGCAGAGACTGGCAGAGATGTGGCCCCTGGTTTTGGCTGTTTGTGAGGTTCAGCTGCATCATTTTTAAGAACTGGATTCTTTGGTTTTTCTTTGAATCTTAGAAATGTTCCTAGTATTGCCAGTATCCCAACTTCCTGAAGTATCCCAACACTTCAGGAAGCTGAGGCGGAGGGGATCACCTGAGGTCAGGAGTTCGAGACCAGCCTGGTCAATATGGTGAAACCCTGTCTCTACTAAAAAAATCCAAAACTTAGGCTGTGCGCAGTGGCTCATGCCTATAATCCTAGCACTTGGGGAGACCAAGGCAGGTGGATCATGAGGTCAGGATTTCGAGACTAGCCTGACAAACCTGGTGAAACCCTGTCTCTACTAAAAATACAAAAATTAGCCAGGTGTGGTAGCACATACCTGTAATCCCAGCTACTCAGGATGCTGAGGCAGTAGAATTGCTTGAACCTGGGCAACAGATTATATTACATGGATACTCTATCAAAAAAAAAAAAAAAAGAAAGAAATGTTCCTAGTATCCATGTAATATAATCTTTTTATTTGCTCTCAGCAAAAGCAAGTGTTTGTGTTAGGTCTGTTTGTAGCTGTTTTTTCAAAAGTTGTGTCTACCTTAGGTGACTCATGAGTCTATGTAGCCTGATTGGCAAGAAGAATTGCCACTTCTGGTTCTCTGTGTTGTACTTGGATATCTCTGAAAGAGATGGGATTCTAGGGAGGACCTGGTGATCACTTTTTCTAGTTGTAATAACTGACTTATCTTTCATTTTTGTCCAACCCTTCTCTGTGAGGGAAACCAGAGCTTGTCCAGTAGGAGAGTGGGAGGGCTCTCACTGGTGCCAGTGGGTTGGGGTGTGGTTGCAACAGAGTCTCAGGGCTGGTACCAGCCCACTGTTGACAGTCAAATGCAAGGACACAGAATTAGATCATAGTCAACCAGGGCCTGGGAATAAGACTCAAAACCCAAAGGGTTTCAAGCCAACTAGACACCAAAATGGAGCAAGGAGTCAGAGCCCAATGGAAACAAAGGTAGACGATCTAAGAAAGTGGTTGCCAACGGGATGAGCTGGGCATGCCCAAGACTCACATGTATTGGCCTCTGACCTGTGTGTGTCATGGGTCTATTTAGAGTAAACACTGGTCCCAGGTGGACAATTCCAGGAATCACTCAAGGATTAGGTCACCCAGTGGGCAATGAACCACAGGCTTGGGGGTGGACCTGGTGTGTTTACACAGAGGAGGCAAAGAGGAGAACAGCAGATTAAGCAAACAAATTCTTACACAGATTCCCAGCCCAAGGAAGCCCTCTTCTCCTTTTTTTGGCCATGGAAACCACACAGCCATGAAACGGAACACGACTCACCAGTGTTCTACTCCATGTCAATTTGTGTTAAAGCAACAGATAGGGAATTTCATACAATATCTTGACGCATCCAAACATTTGGCTAATGTGGTCGATGATAACAAGCATTATCTGGGCACTCTGTGAAGGTTTGCCATGACACAAACAGACAGTTGCTCCAAAGCATGATTTTTGTTCTAATAGCTGTCTGGCACTCACTAATCAAGCCAGTTGAATAAGGAGTGCTTCTTTCTGACACTATATCAGGCGTGGTGTCTGGTGTCTGTCTTTTCTCACAAAGACATTTTTTTCCTGATCTAAGTAATTATAGTATAATGACTGTTAAATCAACAAGCCCAGGGGCTTCACACTGCTTTCTTGCAGAGAACCAAGTGGAGAGGCAGGCAGCAGGTTGACCCAAGTAGTGATCAGAATCATGCTGGGGGTTGGGAGAAATGGGTTTGACCATCAAGGAAGGTCAAAGTGAACTAGTGGGAGGTGGAGAAGGAACTTGCCCAGCAAGCTCTCACCTCCCATCTGGGAAGCTGAATTCTGCAGCTGATAATGCAGCAGAGGCTATGGCCAACTCCCTCCCCGTCAGCTATGGGGAAATGTGGGTGGTCAGGTATTCAACAGAAGCTCACTGCTCTCCTCCTTTCTTCCAAAAGCAGGATGTGGCACAGCTAGCAAGGAAGGATTCTTAATCTCATCAAGAAGTGGTTGGCAACCATGGCTGAGCGTCATGGCTCACATCTGTAATCCCAGCACTTGGGGAGGCCGAGGCAGGAGAATCACCTGAGGTCAGGAGTTCCAGACTGGCCTGGCCAACATGGTGAACCCCCATCTCTACTAAAAATACAAAAATTAGCCAGGTGTGGTGGCATGCACCTGTAATCCCAGCTACTTGGGAGGTTGAGTCAAAAGAACCTAGAAATTGCAATGAGTGGAGATCGTACCACTGCACTCCAGCGTGGCCGACAGAATGAGACTCTGTGTCAAAAAAAAAAAAAAATTGGCAACAGTGCCACACAACTCATAACTGCTGGACAGGTCTTCTTACCCATCTTACCCATGATCCTAATTAGAATTCTTTGGGGGCCAGGTGTGGCTCACACCTGCAATTCCAGCACTCTGGGAGGCCAAGGCAGGCAGATCATGAGGTCAGGAGTTCGAGACCAGCCTGGCCAACATGGTGAAACCCTGTCTCTACTAAAAATGCAAAAATTAGCCAGGCATGGTGGCAGGTGCCTGTCGTATTGGCTACTAGGGAGGCAGGAAAATTGCTTGAACCTGGGAGGCGGAGGTTGAAGTGAGCCAAGATCACGCCACTGCACTCCATCCTGGGTGAGGGAGCAAGACTTCGTCTTAAAAAAAAAAAAAAAAAAAAGGAGGATAAAAAAAATAATAATTATTTGGGACTGCCCATTGGCTACAAGACGAGTCCTACACTTCTAAGCTGATGCAATCATCTCTTCCCAGCGTGATGCCATCTGCCCTCCGGCATCAGATCTCAGGTCTCAGACACAGACAATTCCCCGACCACAGAAGGCATTTGCCCCATATACCTGTGTACATGCTGTCCCCTGCACCTGGATTGCTTGGCTGGGGTCCATTCATCTTTTAAGACCAGCTCAGACGGTGTCACTGGCTTAGTCCACTTAGCTGAGGTCCATTAGCCTTTTAAGGCCCAGCTCAGGCAGTGCCGCTGAGAGGCCCTTCTTGATTTCTTTGAACCTATTCAGAGAGACCACTGGGGTCCCTCTTGCCCATATGCAGGACTTTTTTTTTTTTTTTTTTTTTTTTTTTTTTAATCTAATCCAATACTTAAAGTGTCATTTGAATGTTCTTACCCACTTCCACATTTTCCCCAAGCCTCACTATGTTGTGAGTACAAATGAGGTCACAATAATTAAGCCCAGGCTGGGCATGGTGGCTCATGCCTGTAACCCCAGCACTTTGGGAGGCTGAGGTGGGGAGATCATAAGGTCAAGAGTTTGAGACTAACCTGGCCAACATGGTGAAACCCCATTTCCACTAAAAATAAAAAAGTTAGCTGGGTGTGTTGGCACACACCTCTAATCCTAGCTACTCAGAAGGCTGAGGCAGGAGAACTGCTTGAACCTGGAAGGTGGAGGTTGCAGTGAGCCGAGACTGTGCCACTGCACTCCAGTTGGAGGACAGAGTGAGACTCCGTCTCAAAAAAAAAACCAAAAAACAAAAACAAAAAAGCCAACAATAATTAAGCCCATGCTAGCTGCACATCCCCATCAGCATGGCACAGGACCGCAACTCCCCTTTCTAGCCTCCCTTCCATCTAGTGTATTTCAGTGGGTGTTTGGGTGAGGTCTGAGGCACGGGACGCTGTCACTCTGGGTCACTGCCTGTCTTAGTCCATTGCACTGCTGCTTCAGCAGAATAGCACAGACAGTGTAACTTACAAAGAAAAGAGATTTATTCAGTTCTGGAGGCTGGGCAATCCAAGAACATGCCACTGACATTTGGAGAGGGTCATCCCATGGTGGAAGGGTGAAGGCAGAAGTGAGCACCCAAAACCAGCAGGCACCAGGAGTCAGACTTGCTTTGTAACAACCCACTCTTTTAATAATGATATTAATCCATTCATGAGGGCTTTACTCTCATGACCCAGTCACTTCTCCCTAGGTCCCACCTCCCAATACCATTGCATTAGGGATTAAGTTTTTAACATATGAATTTTTGGGGGACACATGCAAACCATAGCACTACCCATGTTGTGTTGAGTCTCTCTGCAGTTCTGGGGATGCCACAACTACCCTGGCCACTGAGGATGCCAGTGTCTGGAACCATGCCAGCCCAAAGGGTGGCCTCAGACCTCTCCTTAATTCTACTTCACTGAAGGCTCTGGGAAAACAGGAAAGGAAAATAGAGAATCTTCTGCCTGGCTTCTAGATGTGGCTGTTCTCAGAGGCCACAGGCCTAGATCTGTTCCCGTGTTTCTCATAGGAGCTGACTCTGATAATATCAAATAATGGCAGAGCTACCTCCCAGAGCTCTCGGGTCAGAGTCAGCTTCTCTTATCACACTGGCAATGCTACTTAGGTGCACAACTCTAGTGGGCAGTTTTTTCATAAAATAGAAATGAATGACATCCCCTGGAGTTGTCCAGTAGAGTATCCTTGAGTGTACCTACTTCACAGTCTTCTCAGGACACAGGATCTGGACAGGAAGCCCAGACAGCCCAAGTTTTTGCCTTTCCCCTGTCCAGGCCCTCCTTGCAAGCTCTCATTGGATATTTTAGCTTTAGCTTCTTCCCAGTACGCCTGACATTGGGGTGAGCTTGCTCCTCACCCACAGAATGGGGTGCCCTATGAGCCCCAGAATTGAGTATATATACAGTCCATGATCACCATGTGTTCACGGGTCTGTCTCTCCTACTGTGTGCTCCCTAAGGGCAGGGACTGGGTCTTAATTCACCTTTATATTCCTGACACACAGCAATATTAGTCACTGGTGAGTGGATGAATGGATGAATAAGACTCCATAATGGCTTTAGCTTTAAAAGGCATCAGTGGTGATTTCTGAAAACTTGCCAGATCCCCATGTCTGAGTCCTCCTTTCATCTCCTTCTTGACTTCCCTAAGAATCCTCGCCATGGTCCCTTCCAATCCATCTCATCACCTCCTCACCTCGGCCAGGAATGGCTTAGCCCAGTGTTTTCTTTACCCTTGGCTGCATATTAGAATCACATGGGGAGCTTAAAAAATATACTGATGCCTAGATCTCACTCGGGACTAACTAAACCCAGTGTGCAGCTGAGGTTGAGAACTTCCATGCCCAGGCCACCAGAAAGTTCCACATCACATGCTCTGAGGCAGCAGGCTCTTTGAAAGCATCAGTTGGTGTTCACAGGACTTGGCATTCACAGTATACATGGAAAGTCTAGAGAGAAGGAAAGAGAACAAAACAAAATAGGAGGGGAATTAAAAACAACAAAAACAAAGAAAAAAACACCTTTATGCCCTGGGTAAGAGCCTGCCTGTTGTAATGCACTGTGCAGCTGTATTAGGATTACCTACTGTGAGGTAGTAGATGTACCTCTGCCCTGGGACTTTGGCCCTCCAATCCACTGTTGCCCAGTCCTCCATGTGCGTTTCAGGCTTTCACTGTGCTCAGCATGCGATCAGCTTGCTGAGGCTCTAACACCTACTGTACTCACTGCAGCTGACTGTCACTTGCTGCTCAGAAGCCCAGGCTGGCCACTGTCCTAGTCAAACCCGGGTGACCTCTAGTTTTGGGCTTTGGTGGCCTCGCAGGAGGTCAACTTGAGATTGTCAGCTGATTACTCAAGGGCCTGCACCCGCCTGGGAGGGCAGCTGGAACTGCATAATGATCAAGGCTACAAGGCCATGCCCCTGGGCTGGGCCTCCTGGCCTCTGAGCACACAGAGCAACTTAATTTTGACTTTTTAGCTACCATGGAGGCTGTGAATCTCTGGAGCACTTTTTACTTAAAATGTATTCATTAACCTTGCCCTCATGGCTGTCTTTTCCCCAACTTCCTTCTTCCAGAGAGCCAAAGACTTAATTAAAGACCCTTAACCTTTCTTTACACTTTTGGTTATTTTAATGGGAACGCCTGAATTGGATTCTATCCCGAGAAGCCAAGTGAAAAAGCAGTTACCTATTATCTCTCAGGATCACAGAGCGTCAAAGAAGGAATCTGAAACCTCACCTTTCCTAAAGGTTCTCCAGCCTGGCAGTAGAGTAGAACCACCTGGGGAGTTTAAAAAGGACTGGTGGCTAGGCCTGGCTAATTCAATCACATCTCCAGAGGGGGCTCAGGCACTGGTGTTTGCAAAGCCTCCTTGTGATGTTAATGTATATTCATGGTTGATAACCATTCACTAATCAAAATTCCTTTATTTTTCATATGAGAAAATTAAGACTGAGGTGTTTGGGGGCAATTCTGAGCTGCTAGCCCTGCTTGGATGTCCAGGGTATCTGGAGACAGAACAATAACCCGTAAAGTTCTGCTCTCATCTGCCAATTAGATCTCTCTGGAGACTACTTGTCTGCTCTCTCAACTTCTTTCCACTGTTTACATTTCTTTTTTTTTTTTTTTTTTTTTTTTTTTTTTTTTTTTTGGGAGACGGAGTTTCGCTCTTGTTACCCAGGCTGGAGTGCAATGGCGCGATCTCGGCTCACCACAACCTCCGCCTCCCAGGTTCAGGCAATTCTCCTGCCCCAGCCTCCTGAGTCGCTGGGATTACAGGCACGCGCCACCATGCTCAGCTAATTTTTTGTAGTTTTAGTAGAGATGGGGTTTCACCATGTTGACCAGGATGGTCTCGATCTCTTGACCTCGTGATCCACCCGCCTCGGCCTCCCACAGTGCTGGGATTACAGGCTTGAGCCACCGTGCCCGGCCTCCACTGTTTACATTTCTTAGGAATCTCAGAGAGTGTCAGCTGGGCTCAGTGGCTCACGCCTGTAATCCCAGCACTTTGGGAGGCCAAGGTGGGCAGCCTGGCCGACATGGTGAAACTCTGTCTCTACTAAAAATACAAAAATTAGCTGGGCGTGGTGGTGGGCGCTTGTAGTCCCAGCTACTCGGGAGGCTGAGGCAGGAGAATCTTTGAAGCTGGGAGGCAGAGGCTGCACTGAGCTGTGATTGTGCCCTTGCACTCCAGCCTGGGTGACAGAATGAGACTCTGTCTCAAAAGAAAAAAAAAAAGCCGGACATGGTGGCTCACACCTGTAATCCCAGCACGTTGGGAGGCTGAGGCAGGTGGATCATAAGGTCAGGAGTTTGAGACCAGCCTGACCAACATGGTGAAACCCTTTCTCCACTAAAAATACAAAAATTAACTGGGTGTGGTGTCGCCTGCCTGTAATCTCAGCTACTCAGGGGTATGAGGCAGGAGAATCGCTTGAACCCAGGAGGTGGAGGTTGCAGTGAGTCGAGATCATGCCACTGCACTTCAGCCTGGGCGACAGAGAGAGACTCCATCTAAAAAAAAAAAAAAAAAGGAAATCTCAGAGGGTCTAGAATCTCTCTTCTTTCTAAAACCCCAAACTCTTAATATATCCATTCAACAGGTGTGCCAGATCAAAGTGCACCCTGCCTTGGGTCACCCAGCTAGTGTCTCTGTCTAGGGTTCCATTTTTGGCCCCCCATGTCCACCATCTGCTCAACTTGGGCCCTCACCAGGGGGTGCCAGGAGCATGATTCATCTTCAGTCCAATTTCAAAGCTGGAAGTTAGGACACTTTGAACACTTAACAGGGGGAAGCTAGATGTTTGGGGCTTTTTTTTGGCCCCCTTTTCATTTTGCAGGTGTTAAATCATCCTGACAACACGGTGGGGGTGAAGCAGCAGATGAGGGAGAGGTGTCCATGCTGAGGTGTGGACAAGCAAAGAACCTAGAGTGAAAAATTTTAGGGGACGGGCGCTCACTCTCCCTGCATCTTCCTCTCGGGCCCTCGTTTGCTTCACTCTAGACCCAGCTCCAGGGCAGGAAGAGGGAGGGCAGGGCAAGGGGAAAAATTCCATCCCAGCTGCAGGGCTAAATCTCGAATTTATTCCAAGTTAAATATAGTTGGAATGCTAATATGCCAGTCTTCGCTTGTCTTGGGCAGCGAGTCTGGCTCAAAGACCAATGACCCTGAAGCGGAGAAGGCCATCGCTGAGAGCCCCCCGCGGACGCCGACGCTGGCGAGGAGTGTTCAGCGTTTCTCCCTCCCGCTGTCGCCCCCCTGCCTCGCCAGCCTCATGGAGCCTCTGAGCGAAGGTGCCCCTAGAGAGGCATAGAAGACTCCTCAGAAGGGGCAAGTCTATATGTTTATTTTTCTTCTTTTTACTTGAGACCTTGATTCAGAAATAAGGTTGAGTCCTGAGGCTTGCATGGCGCCTGGAGTACGGGGCAGGAAGTGTGACTTCAGGGCTTGGGAAAGTAAGTCTCCCCTCTTCTTCATGGAAATGTTCAACTCCGTGGTCCACTCTGGCCCCAGAGTTCATAATCAGAGCTTTATATCCTTTGCCTAACGTGAACTGCAAATTCCTTGGGCAGTCAGCATACGCTGAACCATATTAGTTCTTCCTGAGAGCTGGAATGCCTGCCCCCAGTGCTGTACGAAACAACCTCACACCCCTGCAGGCTTGACCTGGGTCACTTCACTGCTGAGATATTATCATATATGATCCTGTGATTCTGCTGTATTGTTTTATAAAAATGTATTAATGTTCAATGCAACATGGGATCCTGGACTAAAGAACATTAGTGGAAAAATGTGCTGTCCAAATAAAAGTCTGTAGTTTAGTTAATAGTATTGTAACAATGTTGATTTCTTAGTTTAGACAAATGTACCCTGGTTGAATAAGATGTTAACATGGCCGGGCGTGGTGGCTCACACCTGCAATCTCAGCACTTTGGGAGGCCGAGGTGGGCAGATCACAAAGTCAGGAGTTCAAGACCAGCCTGACCAATGTGGTGAAACCCTGTCTCTACTAAAAATAGGAAAATTAGCCATGTGTGATAGCATGCACCTGTAATCCCAGCTACTCGGGAGGCTGAGGCAGGAGAATCACTTGAGCCTGGGAGGCGGAGGTTGAGTGAGCTGAGATCGTGCCACTGCACTCCAGCCTGGGCGACAGAGCGAGACTCTGTCTAAAAAAACAAACAAAAAAAAGATGTTAACATTAGGAGAAGCTGGGGGACAACTGTATGGAAACTCATTGAGCTATCTCAGCAACTTTTTTATAAATTTAAAATTATGCCAGGCCGGACGTGGTGGCTCATGCCTGTAATCTCAGCACTTTGAGAGGCTGAAGCATGTGGAGTTTGAGACCAGCCTGGGCAACATGGCGAAACCTTGTCTCTGCTAAAAATACAAAAATTAGTGGGGCATGATGGCATGTGCCTGTAGTCCCAGCTACACGGGAGGCTGAGGCAGGAGAATCACTTGAACCCAGGAGGAAGACGTTGCAGTGAGCCGAGATCACACCACTTTACCCCAGCCTTTTAAAATGTACTTTTATAAATATCTTTGACCAAATGCCTTTAAAATCTCCGTGTGTGTGTGTGTGTGTGTGTGTGTGTGTGTGTTTTAGCTTCCTTCAGATAACTGAGAGCTTGTTTTCACATGAAGCAAAAATCTGCTCATGCATATTGTTTGAAAGAGCCTTGTTTTCTTAGGTCTGGAGGCTCTAAAAAATGCCTACGGCTTCCTTCTATTCATTTTATATATTTTTGTCTGAAGATTTCATAATTCCGTCACCACCCTTGCTATTCCCTAGGGTTATGAGAGAAAAAGAAAAATATTTTGTAAAGAGCAAGGATTGTATTCTTTTCTGGGCATGTTCCCCCACAAAGCACTGTGTATACTTAAGCCTCTGTATAAATAAATGACACAAATATAGATGTTGTGGGGGAGGGCTCTTCTTGCCTGTTGGCTTTCTGGGGCCCAGTGCAACTGTGTTGTTCACGTGTTTATGAATTGAGGCTAGCTTGCGCTTTGAATTAGGACAAAGTAGAGGTGTAAACACACAACATATTGATTTTCACACATGATCCTTTTTTGGAATTTGAGGAAGAAGATGATGAAAGGGGAAGGGGAAAAGAAGAAAAAATAGTGGCCTGGTGCGGTGGCCCACTTTGGAATGCTGAGGTGGGTGGATCACCTGAGGTCAGGAGTTCGAGACCAGCCTGACCAACATGGTAAAACCCTGTCTCCACTAAAAATAAAAAAATAAGCTGGGCATGGTGGCAGGTACCTGTAATCCCAGCTACTTGGGAAGCTGAGGCAGGAGAATCACTTGAATCCAGGAGGCAGAGGTTACAGTGAACCAAGATCACGCCATTGCACCCCAGCCAGGGCAACAGAGTGAAACTCTGTCTCCAGAGAAAAAAACAAGTAAGAAAGAAAAAAAAAAAATAGAAGGAGAGGGGTGGGCACTGTGGCTCATGCCTGTAACTCCAGCACTTTGGGAGGCTGAGGTGGGAGGAGTGCTTGAATCCAGGAGTTTGAGACCAGCCTGGCAACGTAGTGAGACCCCATCTTAATATTTTAAAAAAGGGCCTGGTGTGGTGGCTCACACCTGTAAGCCCAGCATTTTGGGAGGCCAAGGTGGGCTGATCATGAGGTCAAGAGATCAAGATCATCCTGGCCAACATGGTGAAATTCCGTCTCTTCTAAAAATACAAAATTTAGCCAGGCGTGGTGGTATGTGCCTGTAGTCCCAGCTATTCAGGAAGCTGAGGCAGGAGAATTGCTTGAACCCGGGAGGCAGAGGTTGCAGTGAGCTGTGATCGTGCCACTGCACTTCAGCCTGGTGACAGAGTGAGACTCTATAAAAAAAAAAAAATAGGAGATAGGGTTGCAGGAGCCCTAAAAAAGGTTAAGGCTCAATCTAATGTGCATCATCTGGTTTCCTGGGAATCCTGTTGAAATGCAGATTCGGATTCAGTAGGCCTGCCGGGGCTGGGATTCTTCCAGTCAAACCAGCTCCCAGTGAGGCTGCTGCTCCAGGGACCTCACTGGAGAAGTAAGGTCCAGCACAGGCTGTGCCTTCAAAGCAGTAATGCAAAGGCACTCTCCCTCACTGCTGCTGCTCTTGACTTCTGGTTCTCTCTAGCACCTCCCAGACCACTGTTACCACCTGCATCACTGCCAGTACTTTTTTGGGTTTTTTGTACATAATGTCAAAAACTGGAAAGCTTTACAAAGCTTCCCTCGACGTTACATCGGAGAGTCTCTTCCAAAGCCTCCCCAGTAGCTTCTTTTTCCCTTTTACCATGATTTTTGATTTCTTGATCTCATTTCCAGCCTTTTCTTAGTTTGAATCACTCATTCATTCAATTCTCTGTTCTCCTCTCTCTATCCAAACTCGTTTTACTTCTTTAGAGATTTTTTGGATTTTTGAGATGGCGGGGGGCTCTCGCTATGTTGCCCAGGCTGGTCTTGAACTCCTGAGCTCAAGGAATCCTCCCATCTCAGCCTCCCAAGTAGCTGGGACTACAGGTGTGCTTAACCATGCCTGGGTAATCTAGAGATTTAATGCACAGTCTGCACCAAGAATAGTTTCCACTTTTTCTTTTTGACCCCACCGGGAATAAAATTAGCATCTCTTTTTTTAAGACGGAGTCTCACTCTGTCGCCAGGCTGCAGTGTAGTGGCAGGATCTCGGCTCACTGCAACCTCTGCCTCCCCAGTTCCAGCGATTCTCCTGCCTAAGCCTCCTGAGTAACTGGGATTACAGGCGTCTGCCACCATGCCCAGCTAATTTTTGTATTTTTAATAGAGGCAGGGGTTTCACCATATTGGCCAGGATGGTCTTGATCTCTTGACCTCATAATCCGCCCACTTCCAGCCTCCCAAAGTGCTGGGATTACAGGTATGAGCCACTGCGCCTGCCTGAAATTAGCATCTCTTGATGTTGGGTGAAATTAGATTAGACTCAATGTATTGCTTTTGTTCATCTCCCAGGCCACTTCTTTATGAAGAAACCTCCACCACAATGTATAGTTTCTGGAAAGTCTGAAGGAGCACTGATGTTTTCCCTCGAATGCACTTGCTATGTCACCATGGTAAACAAGAATTTTCAGGCTTACAGTCAAGAACAGCGTTTCAAATTCTCTTTGGATGAAACTAATCCCCAAGGCTGTCCAACCTCCCTACAACTAAGAAGTTTACAAGGCCCAATAGGTGATGTGCTGGCCTGAAAACAATGATTTGGGTGTGAATCACTGACCACACATTGTAATGCTTACCACCATCCTTCCAAATCCACTCAGGACCAGTAAACAGTGATTATACTGACAGAGCTGAAATAGACCTTTATATCTCTTAAGTATCCATTTAAGTCCCAAAACCTTAAAGCTGGCTTGGTAGTCATCTCATTAGATTTTTCTATAGGATGCCAATACCAAAATGGTATAATATTATTTTAAAGTGGTTTATGTACCATTCTATCAAATGAAACTGTCTATGAACTGGTATTTGCACAAATTTATGTTGTAATAGTAACTGATACTTATCATGAAGAGCTTGGAGCACTCACTTAAGTAAGTGCCTTCTGAATCATGCAAGAAAGGTGCAATTTTTGTTTAATATTTTTTGGTGTTAAATATGTTTGAAGTTCATTCTTCGGAAATTGGCCATCTATGCCTAATAATACCTTACATTGACAGATTTATTTCCAGCTTATTCTGCATTTTCAACAAGAAAATGTTATAATCCACATTTTTTTTTTTTTGAGACAGAGTCTCACTCTGTTGCCCAGGCTGGAGTGCAGTGGTGTGATCTCAGCTCACTGCAACCTCTGCCTTTTGGGTTCAAGTGATTCTTCTGCCTCAGCCTCCTGAGTAACTGGGATTACAGGCACCCGCCATTATGGCCAGCTAATTTTTTGTATTTTTAGTAGAGACGGTGGTTTTACCATGTTGGCCAGGCTGGTCTCAAACTCCTGACTTCATGATCCCCCCACCTCAGCCTCCCAAAGTGCTGGGATTACAGGCGTGAGCCACCGTGGCCAGCCTATAATCCACATTTTAAAACTGAAGAAATTGAGCTGAAGAGACTTGCCCAAAGTCCATAGGCGGTAGTAAGTGGAAAATCAGGACAGGAACCGAAGCCTTCTGTTTTCTTTTATGGTGGTTCTTTATTTGATTAACCAGAAAACTCATTTCTGTTACAACCACTAATAGATAAAGTCAACTGAGTGTAATTCTGGATTTACAGTGTGACTATAAACTAAAGAGACAAATTTAGTTTTACCTCCATCTATATCCTGACAGGATTTTCTTTTTCTTTTTTCTTTTTTTTTTTTGAGATGGAATTTCATTCTGTTGCCCAGGCTGGAGTGCAATGGCACCATCTTGGCTCACTGCAGACTCCATCTCTCGGATTCAAGCGCGTCTCCCACCTCAGCCTCCCAAGTAGCTGAGATTATAGTATAGGCATCCACCATCATGCTTGGCTAATTTTTGTATTTTGAGTAGAGAGAGGGTTTTACCATGTTTGCCAGGCTGGTCTCGAACTCCTGACTTCAGGTGATCTGCTGCCATCAGCCTCCCAAAGTGCTGGGATTACAGATGTGAGCCACTGTGCCCGGTTTCTTTTTCCTTTTTTTTTTTTTTTTTGTGAGACACATTCTTGCTCTGTTACCCATGCTGGAGTGCAATGGTGTGATCTTGGCTCACTGCAACCTCTGCCTCCCAGGTTCAAGCGATTCTCATGCCTCAACCTCCTGAGTAGCTGGGATTACAGGCGTGTGACACCACACCCAGCTAGTTTTTGCATTTTTAGTAGAGACGGGGTTTCACCATGTTGGCCAGGCTGGTCTTGAACTTCTGGCCTCAAGTGATCTGCCCACCTTGACCTCCCAAATTGTTGGTATTATAGGTGTGAGCCACCATGCCCAGCCCAGAATGTTCATATCCAAAATTCACATGGAAGTTGTCTTTTAATGTGTCTGGGGATGATGGGCACTTATAATTTCATTTTTCTTTTCACTCTTTTTATGAATCAAAAAAAATGGCTTGTTACCTTGGAGTCACAGCCAATTCCAATCCAATTTGATTCAACAGGCATCAGTTAAGTATCTATTTATATGGCAGGCACAGTGCTGGGCTCTGGAAACAGAGTGGCTGATATGACGTGGTCACCTCCACCTGGAGAGATTTACAGAGTCGTTAAATAGGTGCTGAGGCTACTGTAGTGGCCCAAGAGTGAGTGGTCAACTGGGAGACAGGTTACTGGGGAGGGAGCAGCTGATTCTTGAGGATGAGAGGGCAATTCCAAGGCATATGGGCATATGGAAGGTGGGATTATTCCAGAGGGAGAAAAGCTGATGCGTGGTCACATCACTGGGTCAACCAAGCCGCCAATAGTCTGGATGCCTGAAGGGAGACTGGAGATCATGTGAAGAGTCAGGGTTAGGTCAGGCACTATGGCACACACCTTTAATTCCAGCACTGTGGGAGGCTGAAATGGGAGGATTGCTTGAGCCCAGGAGTTTGAGACTAGCCTGGGCAACATAGGGAGATCCCCATCTCTACAAAAAATTAAAAAATCAGCCAGGCATGAGTGTGAGTGCCTGTCGTCCCAGCTACTTGGGAGGCTGAGGAGGGAAGATTGCTTAAACCTGGGAGGTGATGGTTGCAGTGAGCCAGCCATGATCGTGCCACTGCACTGCAACCTGGCTGACAGAGTAAGACCTTTTTCAAAAAATAAAATAAAATAAAATAAATAAATAGAGAGACGGGCTGAGCCAAACCCTGTGTGTTTTGTTAATGGGCAGTGGTAATTGAAATTTCCCCATTGACAAGAGGAAACCAAAGAATTTTAAGCATGAAAGCAATTGTGACAATTCCAGCTTTTGGCCCAGGTGAGGGTCCCTCCTTCTCTTCTCTCACTGGTCACTCTTGCCCTCTCACAGGATATACCTTCTGCTCTCCACATTTGTAACCAGCTAGCTCTAGCAAAATGCCCGGTGGCCGTTTCAGTCAGAGGCCCTGCATCCTCCTAGACTGTATGATTTTGTGTCCCAAATCATATTGCTCATTTGATGACCTGTTCTATTTGGCAGACTTGACCTAAATGGTTGATCATATTCCTTAATAGTTGATACGGTTTGGCTCTGTGTGCTCACCCGAATCTTATTGAATTGTAATTTGCAATGTTGGCGGAGGGGCCTGGCGGGAGATGATTGGATGTGGGGGCGGAGGATTTGCCCTTGCTGCTCTTGTGGTAGTGAGTTCCCGTGAGATCTGGTTGTTTAGATCTTACTGTTTAAAAGTATGTAGCACTTATCACTTCGTTCTCTCTCCCTGCCTCCTTTCCAGCCATGAGAAGACGCGCCTCGTTTCTCCCCTTCACCTTCTGCCATGATTGTAAGTTTCCTGAGGCTTCCCTAGCCATGCAGAACTGTGAGTGGATTAAACCTCTTTTCTTCATAAAGTACCCATTCTCATGCAGTTCTTTATACCAGTGTGAGAAAGGACTAATGCAGTCATCAAGTTAAAAGAAGTTGGGACTTCCCGCTAAATAGTGTGAATCTCGGTTCCACAGGCTTAGATAGTTTAAGTTTTGGGCTGCAGTCATCCTTGCCTGCTATAAGAATGATGAATTTTAGAGATCAGTAGATTGAGTTATGACTGCAGGAGAAAGTCCTTGTCTGCTTTCTGACTGGCAGATAAATTGGCATTACAAACAGGCATGCTCTCAGTCTTCCTTCACCTCTGGGACTTCCTGCATGGGCTCCTGGAGAAAGAGAAATATGCAGATCCACTTGATGCCTACATGGCTTCCTTCCTGGCCAGGCAAGGCCACAGGGGCCTTATTGAAAGCTACTCCAGCCACTCTCCTAATGGACAGTTTCTCATCTCTGTTCCCACCTCTGTCTTTCTGCTTGGCTTCCTGAATTTCCAGTCCAAGCCCTTGAAGCTGGTTTTTATCAACTGCCACTTTGTTTGCAACCAGCCTCACTTGGCATTGGGTGCCCCAGATTACTCCCCTTGGTTCCAGGCACAATGCTTTGAGGTCAAGGGGCACTCCACTCTTACTCCATCACTCCAAGTCCACGCCTGCCTGATGCGGCTTGGAAACAATCATGGCACCACCTATTTGCAAACTCTTACGTGAATAGCAGACACAATTTCACTTTGGCCCAACAGCTTAATATCTGCTTTGTGCTTATTTGAGGATGACCCAGTGTGGTAGTCAGGGTTCTCCAGAGAAACAGAACCAGTAGGGTGTGTGTGTGTGTGTGTGTGTGTGTGTGTGTGTGTGTGTGTGTGTGTGTGTGTAAAGAAACTGGCTCACTCAGTTTTAGAGGCTGGCAAGTCCCAAGGTCTGCAGGGTGATTCAGCAAACTAGAGACCCAAGAGAGCCAATGATGTAGTTCCAGTTCAAGTGCAAAGGCCTAAGAACTGGAAGAGCTGATAGTGGTGTTCCAGTCTGAAGGCCATTTGGCTTGAGATAGAAGGAATTCCTCTCTTACTTAGGGGAGGGTCAAACTTTTGTTCTCTTCAGTCTTTCAACTGATTGAACATCAGACAGGGGAATCTGCTGTATTCAGTGTATTAGTCTATTCTTGCACTGCTATAAAGAAATATAAAGACTGGGTAATTTATAAAGAAAAGAGGTTTAGTTGGCTCACCATTCTGCAGGGTGTACAGGAAGCGTAGCAGCTTCTAGGAAGGCCCCAGGAAACTTAGAATCATGGTGGAAGGTGAAGGGAAAGCAGGCACATCTTACCTGGCTAGAGCAGGAGCAAGAGAGAGGGGGGTGGTCCCACACACTTTTTTTTTTTTTTTTTTTTTTGAGACAAAGTCTTACTCTGTCGCCCAGGCTGGAGTGCAGTGGCATGATCTTGGCTCACTGCAACCTCTGCCTCCCAGGTTCAGGCAATTCTCCTGCCTCAGCCTCTGGAGTAGCTGGGATTACAGGTGTGTGCCACCACGTCCAGCTAATTTTTGTATTTTTAGTACAGAGGGGGTTTTACCATGTTGGTCAGGCTGGTCTTGAACTCCTGACCTTCTGATCCAACTGCCTTGGCCTCCCAAAGTACTGGGATTACAGGCATGAGTGACCATGCCCAGCCCCCAAACACTTTTAACAACCAGATCTCCTGAGAACTCTACCACAAGAATAGCACCGAAGGGGGAAATCTGTCCATTGATCCAATGACTCCACACCAGGCCCCACCTCCAACACTGGAGATTGCAATTTGACATGAAATTTGGGTAAGGACACAGATCCAAACCATATCACTCAGCCTATCAAATTAAATGTTAATCTTATCCAAAAACACTCTCACATCCAAAATAATGTTTGACCATATCTGGGTATCCTGTGGCCCAATCAGGTTGACACAAAATTAACCATCACACTCAGTACATCAACAATGTTTATACACTATAAAATCATAATAATTTGTGCAGCATGTACAAGGTATGTTTATTTCACAGGCGTTCTGGGTTTTGCAAGCTTTATCATTTTATCAGCTAAGTTTTTAAAATTGAAAGTTCCCCCCACCAAGGGTCAGCGTACTAACATGTAAATACATATTTTTATCTACCTGTACTGCCTTCACTAATATTTCAATTATCTTTGATTCTTCCTTTGAAGGATGAAAAATTTAAAACTATGTGCTTCATATTTCCTTTGAGCCTTTTATCTTGTGCCTTTCTTGTTTTTGCTGATATTTTTAGAAAAAGATATTAAAAATGGTCATTATCAGTACCATGGGCTCCTAATGAGGAGGAGAGAGCTAATTGCAACCAATGGTGACTTGGAGTGGAGGGGAGAGAGCTGGGGAGAATGGCCGCAGACCCCCCCTCCTCAGGAGGGGGAACTGTGGTCCAAACCACTAAGCAAGGGTAGAGCTGAGTCTGATCCAGCTGGTCTGGTCCGTGGGGATTCTATCCGGGCTGAACATGCAGGGCACAAAATGGGATTTCTAAGGAGAGTTTGGGTGCCCTATTTGTATCCAACATATTTATTCAAGCATCCATCTGTCCTGGGAAAGAGACTAGAACAAACAGAGCCCCAGCCAATGCTACCAGTGTTCATGGGAGGATAGGGAGCTGGAAAGGCAATTGGAACCAGAGGTCACGACAGAGAACAGTAAGACAGATGGGCCACGTGCAGTGGCTTGTGATAGGGAAACACAGGTGCACACTCCTGTAGACAGATTCGTTCTTGCCAGGAACACTGGGCATGGGACTCTTCACCTCCCCCTTAACAGTAGGTGATATGGTTTGTCTGTGTTCCCACCCAAATCTCATCTTGAATTGTAGTTTCCATAATCCGCACGTGTGTGAGAGAGACCAGGTGGAGATAACTGAATCATAGGGGCGGTTTTCCCCATTGTGTTCTCGTGATAGTCAGTGAGTTCTCATGAGATCTGATGGTTTTATAAAGGGCTTTCCCCGCTTTGCTGGGTACTCATTCTCCTGTTGCCCTGTGAAGAGGTTTCTTTTGCCATGATTGTAAGTTCCCTGAGGCCTCCCAGCCATGCAGAACTGTGACTCAATTAAACCTTTATCCTTTATAAATTACCTAGTTTCCAGTATTTTTTTTCTTTTTGAGACAGCATCTTGCTGTGTCATCTAGGCTGGAGAGCAGTGGCAAAACCTCAGCTCACTGCAACCTCCGCCTCCCGGCTTCAAACAATTCTCCTGCCTTAGCCTCCCGAGCAGCTGGGATTACAGGTGCCCACCAACATGCCCCACTAACTTTTGTATTTTTAATAGAGATGGGGTTTCACTATACGGTATTGGCCGGGCTGGTCTTGAACTCTTCACCTTGTGATCCTCCCGCCTTGGCCTCCCAAAGTGCTAGGATTACAGGTGTGAGCCACCCCACCCGGCCTCCTTTCTTTCAATTCTTAAGAGCTTCCCTCTTCACTCTCTTTGGTATTTATTTCCACAGATACCATTGTCTTACATTTACATTTGTTACTTCACAGTTTACATCAGAGCCTCAATCTGAGTCTGACACCAGCCTTGAAAGATGAGTAAAGGAGACATGAGGAAATGAATAGCAAGCGATTTAACCAAAGCCACATACAGTTATTTTGCTCCCCACTCAAGTTCAAGGCTGCCACATCCTGAGGTCAGTTCCAAGAGTCTACAGGAAGCTGCTGGCTCAGAAAAGCAGTGGTTCTGCTCGAGTTCACATAGCGCATTGGGAGCCTCACTTGGGTGAGTTCCATGGGCCCCAGTCTCTGAATCAGTCTTTCCCAACTTCTTGTAGCCTGATTCTGAAATCTGAAGTTTATCAAGCCCACCTGCGGCTCCCTCCCTTGAAAGATTTCCCTGGATTTGTCCTAGATTCTCATAGTTTGCCCGCAAAGCCCATACCTATCTCTTTAATAGAAGCAGATAGAGGATTAGTTATCTCCAGATGCCTCAGGGTAAGAGTCTAGGGGAGCAAGCACCTGCCTGAGTAATGAATATTTCCTTCCTGCCTCACATTTTATTCCCTTTCCTGAGGAATTTCTTGTGTGTTCTTTTTGATCATTAAAAATTATGCCTTGGCCAGGGGCAGTGGCTCACACCTGTAATCCCAGTGCTTTGGGAGGCTGAGCCAAGAGGATTGCTTGAGGCCAGGAGTTTGAAAGCAGCTTGGTCAACATAGCAAGACTTTGTCTTTATCTTTTTTTTTTTTTTTGAGTCAAAGTCTTGCTCTGTTGCCCAGGCTAGAGTACAGTGGTGCAATCTCGGCTCACTGCAACCTCCGCCTCCTGGGTTCAAGCGATTCTCCTGCCTCAGCCTCCCAAGTAGCTGGGATTACAGGCACCTGCCACCATGCCTGGCTAATTTTTATATTTTTAGTAGAGATAGGGTTTCACCATGTTGGTCAAGCTGGTCTTGAACTCCTGACTTCGTGATCCACCCACTTCAGCCTCCTAAAGTGCTGGGCTTACAGGCATGAGACACCATGCCCAGCCTATCTTTTTTAATTTTTAAAAATTATGTCTCTCTTATGGATGGCGGTCTTGCTGTTATGATGATCCTTTTCGGGATCTTTGGTCTTTGTGAGATGTGGAAGTAAATCTCCATGCTTCACATGGGGGTGCTGAAGGGCGATGACTAATTTAATTTAAAGTCACAAACTGCCGGGCGTGGTGGCTCAAGCCTGTAATCCCAGCACTTTGGGAGGCCGAGGCGGGTGGATCACGAGGTCAAGAGATCGAGACTAAAAATACAAAAAATTAGCTGGGCATGGTGGCGCGTGCCTGTAATCCCAGCTACTCAGGAAGTTGAGGCAGGAGAATTGCCTGAACCCAGGAGGCGGAGGTTGCGGTGAGCCGAGATCGTGCCATTGCACTCCAGCCTGGGTAACAAGAGCGAAACTCTGTCTCAAAAAAAAAAAAAAAAGTCACAAACTGAGTATGGGGTGAGACACAAGCAGGCTCTAAAGCCCTTTACTCCTAAACTCTCTCTTTAAACTGATAGACAACATTGGAGAGCTCTTTGATTCCTCTTCTATTTAGCCAGGACAAAGAACTAGCTATAAATCTCCTGCAGGTAGAAGGTGCCAAGAGAATGATTAAAAGGGACAGGATGCTACTGTTCATTCTTTTCTCGTCTTTTGGTGCCCTTCCTAACACCCAAAGCAAAAGATTCTGAGAAGATACTAGGGTGGTTGGTCACAGTGTAGGGTTTTATAAAATAGCTCTTCCACCTTCAGCCTCCCAAATGTATTATTCCGAAGGTACTGTTTTTTGTTTTTGTTTTGAGGTGGAGTCCCACTGTGTCTCCCAGGCTGGAGTGCAGTGGCATAATCTTGGCTCACTGCAACCTCTGCCTCCTAGGTTCAAGCAATTCTCTGCCTCAGCCTCCTGAGTAGCTGGGATTACACGCGCCCACCACTGCACCTGGGTAATTTTTTGGTATTTTTAGTAGAGATGGGGTTTCACTATGTTGGCCAGGCTGGTCTTGAACTCCTGACCTCGTGATCCACCCATCTCAGCCTCCCAAAGTGCTGGGATTACATGCATGAGCCCCTACGCCCAGCCCTGAAGGTACTTATAACTCTTAATCTGTGGACTTTGGGGCCCAGGATGGGTCTCAGACCAAGTTGCTGGTTAGGGAATATATATACCCCCATCTCCACCATAGCCTGAGCTGCAAGGGGTTTTGGAGGCTTATGGCTCTTTGACTGTGTTTGAAAGTGAACCAGACAGTCTTCAACATAGGAAATAAATGGCACTTTTCTTATTTTGTGTCTCGGCTTGGGTGCCTTAGAAGCTGATCCCCAGGTGAGGCTTCAGGAGCACATCTTAGTGGGGCAGCACTGGAGGAGAAAGGGGTGAGTGAAACAGAATGAGACATGGAGAGAAACCAAGCAAGAATGTGATCCCAGAAGGAGTCTAGCTTCAATCTAACACCTAAGGACATGACTTGCACCACAGAGTTGCTCCACCTTCAGGCAGGGGTGCAGCCTTGTGTATAGGGGCTCCCTCCCCATCCATCAGGAATTGGTTGGCTATCTGGATGGGAGTGGTGGTGCACACTCCAGGATGAGGGGCTCTTGTGCAGCTGAGAGCACTTCTCCAGAGAAGAGGCCAGCTGTGAGCCCTTTGCAGCCATCCAGGAGGGGCACCAACAGAGTTCACCTGTGACATGGGATCCATAGCGACCAACACAGGCCACGGGGCAGAGCTGAGGTCATAGAGAGACCTGTTGTATTTTGGCTTCCAAGAATTAGGCTGAAGAGGTATAATATTAAGAGGTTGATCTAGGTTTTGTGTGGCCTGAAATTGTAATTTGGGGAGCCCTGTTTAAGGACAAGAACACAAAACGATGAATTCAAAATTAGGTTCACAACCTGTGCAAGTGGCAGGCCCTGAAGCTGAAGCTTTGTGAGCTTCATCCGTCTCTGGGTGTTTCAGCCTCTCTTGGACAGAACAGAAATTTGAGGTTGAGAGCTTAAGTGAAATTGCGCAAGGACATCAGTTAAAGAGGTGGCTGGAGATAAAGTCTGATTCTTCTGGTTCATAGTCCAACACCTGCTCCGTGATAGCACCAGCCATACCCACTGCAGAGGACTGCTGGGAGAGCTAGCTAGGAGATAATAAGCAAGAACATGCTTTGTAAGCTGTCCCTGAAGTGCCACGTGGCTATAAGGCATTATGATTAAATGAGTAATTGATCTGTGAGGTGGGATGTTGCCAACTTGAATAATTTAGTCAAAGGAGATATATTTTTTATCTTCTGAGTTTTCCACACTGGCTTGCTAAGTTTGTATTTTTTTTTTTGCTTTTTTTCACATTCCTAGTTTGAATCAAAGTTGCAAGCTTCCAAAATTGGCCTAAGTCACAAAATAATAAATCTCTCAGGCTTGCAGCTACTTGCCTCAGCATGAAAATGGAAAACGGAGGCTTTATCATAGAAAACAAGAGCATTCTTATCATTCTACCAGGATGGGTCCCTGATGAGCACTCAACCATTCTTGCCTCTGAAGGCAAGGCTGAGGAGATAAGAAAGGGTGGTCTCTGGAGTGTATGGTGCAGAGCAATGTTAGGGTGGGTTCCCAAAAACATTTCTCTCCATCCAAAAACTGTTGCCAGGAGGCATAGCTACCTGTAAGTTCTGGATGCTACAGTTTTTACCCAGTAAGTTCTCCCGCACCCAAGTTTTTATTAACAGTGGGTGGGGGAGGTTTCACTTATCTGCTAAAGGTAAGTGGATATCATTTAGTTGGGATTAAGTTGCCCCTTGCCTTCTTTTCTGTAGACTGGACAGCTCTATTGAATTGTTGGACAGTACCACACTGGAAGAGCCAAACGGCATTATTGAAAAATGGCCCTCTTTCAGAGAACTTTTGTTCACTCTGTTGAGATGAAGTCAGGACTCTGGGACTCCAGCATCTGTGCTGGTAGAGAGTGCTTATGCTAACCTCCTCTCCTATGAGGGAATCCCTTGTGGAATGTGTCTGGCAGGTGGTCAGTTGGCCACCAATGGAACCCTCCCACTGACAGGAACTCACTTCTTCCTGACACCTATCTCATTGTTGGGAACTCAGGACAACTTGTCTTACTCTGCCCTGAGATCTGCCTCCCTTTCATTTTTACCTATTAATATTTCACCCAGTAAGGGTTGTTCTGTGTTAGGCCAGGTGTAATCCCAGCACTTTGGGAGGCTGAGACGGGTGGATCACCTGAGGTCAGGAGTTCGAGACCAGCCTGGCCAACATGGTGAAACCTCTTCTCTACTAAAAATACAATAATTAACTAGGTGTGGTGGTGTGTGCCTGTAGTTGCAGCTACTCAGGAGGTGAGGCAGGAGAATTGGTTGAATCCAGGAGGCAGAGGTTGCAGTGAGTCGAGATTGTGCCACTGCACTCCAGCCTGGGTGACAAGAGCGAAATTCTATCTCAAAAAAAAAAAAAAAAAAAAAAGTCATTCAGTGTTACTGTACCTCAGGGAGTAGGAACAATGACTTCTTCTTGCCTCCCTTTTATACCTTGCAGAAATTGCCACACTTGGCAATGCTTTTTTACATCTGTTTTTCTTGCTATGCTGTGCAGGCACATTTGACTTCTTTCTAGCTGCTCTCCAATGTCTAGCAAGTATCTGGCCGATGTTTGGTGTCTGAGAAATGTGTGAGAAGTTAATTAACAAAATCCATTTCTTCTACATTACAGCTTTTCAAATATCGAGACCACTGTTGGGTTGTTTCTCCTGTTTCCCATCTTTTTTTTTTTTTTTTTTTTTGAGAGACAGAGTTTCACTCTTGTTGCCCAGGCTAGAATGCAATGGTGTGATCTCGGCTCACTGCAAACTCCACCTCCTGGGTTCAAGTGATTCTCCTGCCTCAGCCTCCCGAGTAGCTGGGATTACAGGCATGCACCACCACGATCGGCTAATTTTGTATTTTTAGTAGAGATGGAGTTTATCCATGTTGGTCAGACTGGTCTCGAACTACCGACCTCGGGTGATCCACCTGCCTTGGCCTCCCAAAGTGCTGGATTATAGGCGTGAGCCACTGTCCCCAGCCTCTTTTTTTTTCTTTCTAACGAGCTAATTACTCTTCAACAGTTCCTTGCATTTTCAGACCCACTTTGTCTTGTCAACCTCCTTTGCCGGCATTCCTATTAAATTGTAGCTTTGGCCAGGCACAGTGGCTCACGCCTGTAATCCCAGTACTTTGGGAGGCTGAGGCAGGCAAATCACCTGAGGTCAGGAGTTCGAGACCAGCCTCACCAATGTGGTGAAACCCTGTCTTTAAAAATAAATAAATAAAATAAAATAAGGATTATGAGGAACAACTGCAGAGTGGGTTTTTTTTTTTAAATTAAAAAAAAGTATATTTTTTTTAAATTAAAAAAAAAATTGTAGCTTTGGCCAGGCATGGCTCATGCCTGTAATCCCAGCATTTGGGAGGCCGAGGTAGGTGAATCACTTGAGGTCAAGAACACTTGAGGTTCAAGAACAGGCTGGCCAACATGGGGAAAACCTGTCTCCACTAAAAATTAAAAATATTAGCCAGGCATAGTGGCAGGCACCTGTAATCCCAGCTTACTACAGATGCTGAGACACAAGAATTGCTTGAACCCTGGAAGCAGAGGTTGCAGTGAGCCAGGATCATGCCACTGCACTCCAGCCTGGGTTACAGAGCAAGACTCTGTTAAAAAAAAAATTGTGGCTTTTACAAGTGTTCACAACACCCCAGATAAGGTGTCACTGGTATGGAGTAGAGTGGAATCATCTTGTGGACACCATGAGCATTTTATTGAAAGAAGGCTCCATGAATTCCTTCCAATATTTTTATGGAGAAAGTAAAGTAAAAGGAGTTCCCTTCACTGACTGTTCCTACTCAACAAAGAAGGTTGTCATGTCACTGTATTTGGAGCCAGACACAGCTGAGTGTGCAATTGAGTTCTACCACTTGCACCTGTGCTCTTATGTATCTTATCCTTTTTGCATTTTAGATTCAGCAGCTGTAAACTGAAGCTAATTCTACAGAGCTATTGTGAAGATGAAACAAAATAACTTATGTGAAGTCCCTGACACATTTCCTGACCTCTACATAGTAGACACTCAATACTTGGGCGCCATAACTATTTTTCGTGATCTCTGATTGCGGTAATATCAAGGGAGTCAGTTAGGGCTACATTCACACTTAATTAGAATACACAATAGTTAAAGTATGCTAATAAAGAGACTCCCAGAGCTTTGGATATGAAAAAAATTAGTACATATTCTGCATTCAAAAAGCAAAGTCTGTAGCAGATATAAGATCATTTAAGTGAACATGATAATACTCTTTGAGATTTCCCAGAAGTTTTTTTGTAATATAATCTGTTTAGTTCAGGTAAGTCTGGTTTCATCCACAGGAGAATGGAGGCAGGGCAATATATAAGGTGACACACACCTGGTAGGTTTTGCCATTTCACTGGGCTACAAAGTAGGCCATAGAAGCATCTAATGTAATTTCTAGCAGACTGAAGTACAGGACACAATACTGCTCCCACCAACTTCAGAGCCACTGCGAGAGCAGAAGGTGCTGGAGAATGCAGAGGCCTGTTGCCTGGGACTAGTTTCTCCCCTTCCTTTATACTTGAACCCTTAGGCTCAGGTCCATGCTCAGAGATCTCTGCCAAATGCTTACAGAGGTTACCTAGAATTGGCAGCCTGACCTTTGCCTTCTAGTACATTGAACAAAAAGGAATTTCTCCAGGCTTTAGACTGCAGCGAGATAGTGAATATTTTTAGCTCCCTGGTACACTGCTCCAAGGTACCTGAGCTCAGCTGGCTGAGAGAGGCCATTTCTTGGTTGGCCTGTTTGATAACAGAGGACATGTTATGTGTAGCTCATTTCTGCTCTAAGGCCTATGGAGAATAAGGGCCTGAGGGTCTGGAGTTGGGACTCATAGAACCATCCCTTCCTCTTCCGTTTATAATACTGGTCTGATCATCTTAGATGAGCAGAAATTACAGTTGGTCTGCTATTTCTCCATTATCTCCTATCCCTTCTCGGTTTTTACACAGTAAGGCCATTTCCTTTAACCATCTCTCAACCGTAGGGAGGGGCCCAGTTTGGGGCGTGTGGATATTTGCTCTCACTTGCCACTTTGTGAATAGAACTCTCTGTGCTTGGCCTTGGAGAAGGTTCTTCAAGATCATGAATGGTGAGGATAGATGGAGAAATGAGTGTGGGTGTAGGCTAATGGCATGATGAAGTATGGAAGGTGAAGTTTTCAAGATCCTGGGATTTGGGGATCTTCTTGATTTAACATATTCATGGCTTTCATTGCCTGTATTGTACATTCAAGATCAAGATTCAAGATCTTCAAACAGCCGTGGGCCATTCATTGGGCTGGAATGTGAACCGAAGGGGACCCATGTCCTTGGAACTTTTCTTTTTCCTTCCTCCTCTTGTACATCTCAGAATTCTAGGTCAGTCATTTAGGTGTCACATTTAATGAGGCATCTGACTAGTGACTTTAGTGAGTAACCCCAAAGCCAGTTGCAAGGAACTCCAAGATTAGAACATGTATCATTTAGGTCTTTATCCATGGCATGTGACACTGCTTACTACTGCCAAATATAAAAAGCAAATCGATTTCCCCCTTTCTTTAAAACAAATAACAGAAAAACGTGAGATGTGAGTGAGAAGGCCCGGAGCTTCTATTTATGCTAACACTTGAACATTGACCAAGATGAAAACTACTCTTATCAGTAAAATGGAAAGGTTAAATGGAAATTACCTTCTAGTCAAAATAGGGGGTGCACATGAGGATTATGATTAGAATTATTGAGATGGAAGAGAAAAAAAGACAGCTTAGGTATGATTCTATTGGAAATACTAGGACTTGGGGTGATATCCATGGGTATGGCCTCTACAGAATGGCAACCCTGCTTCTCCCCACATTCCTGTTTCTGACACCAGGCTGAACAGGTCATGCAAAGGGCCTTTCTCTCTTGGTGCTCCTGGGATAAAAGTAGTGAGAGCCAGTATTTATTGAGCAAGTGATATAAGGAGGCACTGTGTGAAAAGCTAAATTAATATCATCTCATGTATTTCTCATTATAAATCTCTGTGGCACCATCATTTTCTAGATAAGACTAAGAGGTTGTCATTTGCTCAAGATCACACAGCTAATAGGAATATAATTCTTTCACCTTTTTCTAAACATCTTAATCACTCTGACTCATACCTGTGTTGTTTTAGTCATTTTGGTCTTCTAGTCTTTTTCTGAGGTTTCCACTTTAGCTATTTGCTAATGTAACTGCCCAACAGGTTCACCTTACCTGCTGCCTAGACAGAGCTGATTTATCAAGACAGGGGAATTGCAACAGAGAAGGAGTAATTCATGCATAGCCAGCTGTGTGGGAGACCAGAGTTTTATTGCTCAAATCGGTCTCCCGAGCATTCAGAGATCAGAGTTTTTAAAGCTAATTTGGTGGGTAGGGGCTTGGGAAGTCGAGAGTGCTGACTGGTCAGTTTAGAAATGGATTCATAGGGGGTCGAAGTGAGTTTTTCTTGCTGTCTTCTGTTCCTTGGTGGGAGCACAGAATTGGCTGACCCTACGGTCTGGGTGGTGTCAGCTAATCCATCAAATGCAGGGTCTGCAATATATCTCAAGCACTGATCTTAGGTTTTACATTGTGATGTTATTCTCAGGAGCAATTTGGGGGAGGTTCAGACTCTTGCAGCCAGAGGCTACATGACCCTTAAACCCTAATTTCTAATCTCATAGCTAATTTGTTAGTCCTGTAAAGGCAGACGGGTTCCAAGGCAAGAAGGGGGTCTTTTCAGAAAGGACTATTATCAATTTTGTTTTGGAGTCAAACCATAAACTGAATTCCTTCCCAAGGTTAGTTTGGCCTATGCCCAGGAATGAACAAGGGCAACTTAAAGGTTAGAAACAATATGGAGTCAGTTGGCCGGGCACAGTGGCTCATTCCTGTAATCCCAGCACTTTGGGAGGCCAAGGTGGGTAGATCACGAGGTTAAGAGATTGAGACCATCCTGGCCAACATAGTGAAACCCCGTCTCTACTAAAATACAAAAATTAGCTGGGTATGGTGGCAAGCGCCTGTAGTCCCAGTTACTTGGGAGATTGAGGCAGGAGAATTGCTTGAACCCGGGAGGTGGAGGTTGCAGTGAGCCGAGATTGCACCACTGCACTCCAGCCTGGCGCCTGGCGACAGAGCAAGACTCTGTCTCAAAAAAAAAAAAAGAAAAACAAAAAATAAATAAAATTTTTTAAAAAGCAGTATGGAGTCAGTTAGGTCTGATGTCTTTCACTGTCATAATTTCCTCAGTTATAATTTTTGCAAAGGCAGTTTCACTAATTTCATTAGCATATTTACAAATTCAAGTGTATCCAGCAGAGTGAACCCCACTAGATTGCAAATTCTGTGAAAATAAGGATTTGCCTGTCATGTTCACAACTGTATCCCCTGCCACGTAATGGGTACTTTATATATATTTGTCATATGAAAGATTAATTGAATGGGCTGGGCACAGTGGCTCAATCCTGTAATCCCAGCCCTCTGGGAGGACAAGACAGGAGGATTGCTTGAGGTCAGGTGTCCAAGGCTGCGGTGAACTATGATGATGCCCCCACACTCCAGCCTGGGAAACAGAGTAAGACTGTCTCAAAAAAAAAAAAAGATTTATTAGTGAATGAATGATATGTCAAAAGAAACTCAGATCCAGGGATTCACTTTTGGACTGGGATCAGGCCTCTTGAAGCGAGGATCTGGGTGGGGATCTATCCACAGTATGTGGCTGGGTTCTGATGACTACTTGCACATCTTGTAAAATCCGGAAAGGTAACATCGTTGCTCAAGAAAAGTATGTCCATCCTTGGTATCAGGATCAAACCGATGTTTATCTTGAGAACCCTCATAAAGATGATCTTGAATAATGAATACACCAGGTTTTCAACAACATCCATGAGGAAACACTGTGGAGATGTGCTATGGTACCTTCCTTTGGCTACACTCAGTAAAGGCAGATGGTGGTTTATAGAAGTGCAATCAGAAGCCCCCCCGCCTGGCTGGGCACGGTGGCTCACAGCTGTAATTCCAGCACTATGGGAGCAATATGGGTGGATTACCTGAGGTCAGAAGTTTGAGACCAGCCTGGCGAATATGATGAAACCCCATCTACTAAAAACACGAAAATTAGCCAGGCAGGCACCTGTAATCCCAGCTACTCAGGAGGCTGAGACACAATTGCTTGAACCCAGGAGGCGGAGGTTGCAGTGAGATTGCGCCATTGTGCGCCAGCCTGGGCGACAGAGTGAGACTCCATCTCAAAAAAAAAAAAAAAAAAAAGGGAAAAGAAGTAAGCCACCAGGACCAAGCTTTGGCTGTCCCTGAAGAGGAGCCTCCCTCTCTGTTTTAAGCATCCCTTCTCCCTCTCTGTTTGTGTGGGTTTGTATTCTGAGAGCAGTTGGGCACCCTGGGGAGATTTCATTCTTGAATTGCTCTAAAAACAGCACTAGAAAATTTAAACACATGCTCACACACACTCTATGTTTTCTCTTGGGCCCATTACTTACCCCAAAAGACGTTAGATCTAAAAGACCATTCCACTTGGAGGAAGCCCAAAGGAATGAAAAACGACTCGTTGCTTTCCAAATAAGATAATGGAAAAATGCAAAACAACCCAGCAACAGCCACCCAGTTTGATGCTGGTGCCCTTTATTTCAATGCAAATTTAAGACAATCATGGCTCAAGAAAGATAAATGGAGCTGTGCAGGAGCTGGCCCCATAGAAACGCAAATTTTCATTCTCTGTGGCATGCTTTGCTGACCTTGCAGAGTTTTGGAAAAGTCAGTTATTCACAACTAAGACTTAAAGTTCTCTAGTCTGTAAAAGTCTTACACTTTTCTTCGGAGCAGCAAAATAAATTTTAGACCTATCATTTTGTCATTTAAAGTCCCCAAATCTAGAGCCAGAATACTTAGGGATGCTGGCAGAGTTGCAGGAAAAAAAAAAAAAACCAAAAACCTCTCTCCCAAGGCTTTGTTCTGTTCCAGTGAGCCTGCCAGTTCTGCCTGTACATCCAGCGAGGGATTGTGTAATCCCAACACTTCTGGGAGCTTACCAATGCTGGAAGAGCCTGCCTCCAACTTCAAGCTGGCCTGGCAGGTCCCCCAAACAAAGGTCAACTTCATTGTCTGTAGAACCAGTTTGGACCACATTCTGCTGGATTTCAATTTATAAACCACCCACCTACCTGGCACAGGTGGCTAAGAAGTAGTTCTTTTCTCATTTGTGTGCCAGAATTTCTGAGCTGTGTCTGGTTTTATCTTTTTCTTCCCCTTCATCTATAACAAAGAAGAAGAAATGGGGTATGATCGTGCTGCACATCCCCAAGGAGGACAGCACCAGAGGGTGTGACCTCAGACCACAGCAAGGGAAATGTTCCTGAGACTAAAGAGTTCCCGGCCAGGCACAGCTCACGCCTGTAATCCCAGCATTTTGGGAGGCCAAGGCGGGTGGTCAGGTGTTTGAGACCAGCCTGGCCAACATGGTGAAAACCCCGTCTCTACTCAAAATACAAAAATTAGCCTGGCATAGTCGCATGCACTTGTAGTCGCAGCTACTGCTTGGGAGGCTGAGGCAGGAGAATTGCTTGAACCTGGGAGGCGGAGGTTGCAGTGAGCCGTAATTGTGCCGCTGCACTACAGCCTGGGTGACAGAGCAAGACTCCATCTCAAAGAAAAAAAAAAAAGAGTTCTCCTGCCAGGGCAAGTGATGGACACTAGGAATGGACTCTGCTCGCTGATGGTGGTGTAGGGGAGTTGGGCAGGTCCAATTTCCCCTGTGAGCCATCTGAAGTAGACTGGACTGCTTAAAGTTATGATCTCAAGGGGATCAGGAAGGTCCTGTCTCCATGTATTTCTCTTTTTAATATGTCTACTCTTAGGACTTTGTGTCTGATTGAAAGTTGTTGAGTCTTAAAGAATACCCTACAAAAATGTAATTATTTTGTGGAGAGTTTTTCCTGAAACAGTTTTCTGGTGAACCATTCATAGAAGGATCACACTCAAATGCTACAAATGCATCAACACAAGCCCACAACAGCTGTAAAGTTGACTTCCAATAGTCTTTGACTAAGATCAGGAATTTCATGCTGCTTAACTCCTTGTTCTGGCACTGATTCTCAAGGCTTAGGCTGGAAGAGACAGAGAAGAGGGAGTTGACGTCTTCCAGGAGTTGGCCTGGAGAAAACATTGTGTCCCCAGATCCCAATGTCTCCCAGTGCCACTGGTAAATTAAAACAAGGCTTAGGGGTCTCTTTCTGCCACCAGTGGGATGGGGAAATAGATGTAGGCCAAAGAAGAAAAGAGGGTGAAGGAAGAGAGGAGGAAAAAAGAAAAGAAAGGAAGGAAGGAAAGGCTTCAGGAAGGAGGGTCAAGTCTAGCACCAACAAATTGGTTGGAGGGGCCATACTCAGTTGCCTTCCCAGCTGTGGGCTGATGACAGCTGGTCTGTGGACGTGTCTGAAGGTGCAGGCACAGAGGTGGAAGTGGCACTGGCCTGGACCACAAGGGTTCTAGTCCCTGTTCTGCAGTAAGTAGCTGAATGACCTTTAGTGTTCCTTATCCATAATAGGAGGGTTGGCCATACGGTCTCAGCGGTTGCTTCCAACTGGAGCAGTTCCTGGGATGTGAAATGGTGATGATTTTGAAAGCCAGTGACTCCACCTCCAGTAGGGAGCCACAACTTACACAGAGGACATCCTAATTTACCCAAAGGAATGATTAGCTCTGGAGGCTTCTGTCCCCACCCAGTTCCCAACTATTGAGTCTCATTGTTGGTAGAAAGTTTATAGGAAAGTGCTTGGAAACTGTTGCTGGTTTTCCTTCCTTCCTTCCTTCCTTTAACCTTGAGATAAGAATGCCTTTGTTTGAGTCTGAAACATGTCTCAAGTTATGTAACTCCCTTCTATTAAAACTCTCACTGACTGTTTTATATTCAGCTTTCTAGCTGCCCTCGTTTACAACTTTAATTGAATAGGTGGCCTTGTATTTATGCTAATTTTTTGTGTTTCTCTTTCAGATCTTGATGGGATAACCGAATTGGTTTGTTTAGTAAACACCGAGACCAACTCCACCATCCAGGGGTCTGACAGACAAATGGCCTGGGACGGCAGTGGAAAAGCTTTGTTTCTGGCTGGGGCTTCAGGAAGAGTTTTGTTTTGTTTTCCCAAGGGAACAAGCCCTAACCAGCCCAGGTCTGCCTCCTCTCCACACCTCCTAGAGAGCCAGACAATTTTCTTCTTGTTTTTCAGCAACCCCCAGGACAAGATTCATTCATCATTTACCTGCCAGGGTGGTCATTCCTTATGCCCCGCCCACAGTAACTGCCTTCCTCTATCCATTGTTTTTAAAAATTGTCTTCATAACTCTTACTGCTATTTGAAGTTATCTAGTTATTTTTGTTTATGGTAACTGTTGGATCCTAGCTCACATGGGGGTGTGAGCTCCCCCCAGGAGCAGGGGTGCTGTCTAACAGGGCTCACAAGCTTTGCCTGGGGTTGGCACAGGATCGTGTAATTAACAGCCACTTATTGAACACTGAGTATATGCTAGGCGTTGGGCTCGCTGGAATGTATCTGTTAAAAAAATAATACATGTGTTACATGTTTGGAGGTATGTTGGCAAAATTAGACGTCTCCTCTGTTAAATCAAGTTTAGCCTCAAGCTGCCTCCTTACATTTTTTAGTTAGGCTTAAAGGTTTTTCTGTATATCATGAACTGTAGCAAATGGAGGAGTAAAGAGACTACAGCCTACACTTGTGCCAGTCACCGAGTTTTGGCCAATCAGTAGCGAACTGTTTGAACCTTGTTCAAATAAGGTAAATCCTGAGCTGTAATCAATGCAGCTGTTTCTGTACCTCCCTTCCATTTCCTGCACGTCACTTTCCTTTTTCTGTCTATAAACTTTCTTCTACTATGTGGCTGCACTGCCATCTCTGAGCCTGTTTTGGCTCAGAAGGCTGCCCGATTCCCGAATTGTTCTTTGCTTAAACTCCTTTAAATTTAATTCGGCTGAAATTTTAATTTTGTCACCTCAAATCCTCCTGTTCTACTGAGTATTAGGGGGGTCACCATCCATTGATTCAGTACTTGGCATTGTGCTAGGTACTGGAATAGGGGCAAGACAATGCAGGACGTGAACAGGGCATGTTTTCAAGGAATTCATAAATCCAGTGTGGGGTGGGCCACAGCGGGAAGACGAACATGTAGTGAATAACAGAATGGGATCAGTGCCTTAAGAGAGTTATGGAGGCCGCAGTCAGAGGAGGAGGATGAGAGATTTCAGCTTTGAAGAGCATGAGGGCCAGGCGCAGTGGCTTATGCCTGTAATCCCACCACTTTGGGAGGCCAAGGTGGGTGGATCACCTGAGGTCAGGAATGTGAGACCAGCCTGACCAACATGGTGAAACTTTGTTTCTACTAAAAATACAAAAATTAGCTGGCCATGGTGGCAGGCACCTGCAGTCCCAGCTACTCAGGAGGCTGAGAAAGGAGAATTGCTTGAACCTGGGAGGCGTAGATTGTAGTGAGCCAAGATGGTGCCACTGCACTTCAGCCTGGGTAACACAGCAAAAGTCCATCTCAAAAAAAAAAAAAAAAAAAAGAGCATGCGGGATCAGCAAGAGTTTGACAGAAGGGCGGGGGGGGAAGAGCAGTCAAAGCACACGGGACAGCATGTGCAAAAATGTGGAGCCATGAGAAGATTCGTGTGTTGCCAGGATGGGGACAAGTTGGTGGGGCTTTGCGCAGGTGCAGGGAAGACAGTAGAGCTGGAGAAGGGAGAAGGTGGAGAATGAGGCTGGAAACATTAGCTGGACCTGGATTGTAGAAAGCCTGGGTCCAGGGCCTAGTAAGGTAAAGAGAAGTGAGTGGGGCAGCCCATGGAGATGTCAATGTCAGCCTAGCGTGGTGGAAGGCAGACAAGGGTGGATCACCTGAGGTCAGGAGTTCCAGACTAGCCTGGCCAACATGGTTAAAACCCATCTCTACTAAAAATACAAAATTAGCCAGGAGTGGTGGCATGCACCTGCAATTCCAGCTACTTGGGAAGCTGAGATGGGAGGACTGCTTGAACACGGGAAATGAAGGTTGCAGTGAGCTGAGATCATGCCACTGCACTCTGGCCTGCATGACAGAGTGAGACTCAGTCTCAAAAAAAAAAAGAAAAAAAGAAATATATGTCAGTGTCAGACTTTCTGTGCTGGATGGAAGGACTTTGAGCTTACCAAAGGAAGCCTGTTTACAAACCTCTAGGTCCTGACTTGTTGCTGGAGCTCTGATGCCAGAAATTTGCAATGACATTTGGATACATTCGGGGGTGGAGGGACAGGTTTAGGGAAAGTTCTTTTAATGAAAAAAATACAAATTTGATTACAAGAAGCTGAAGTTCCTTCCAGGGCCTCAGAAGGGGCTTGCACAGTGAGGCACCCTGAAGATAATGCTCCATTAGCTTCGCAGTGAAGCCACCTCTGAATCTTTGTGTGGTGTTTGCTCAAAATATTGCAAGTCTGAAGATGAGTAAATTAAGACCCATTTTTAAAGCAAATTGAGTAAATTGAGATGGGATGACTTATCTAAAATTTTCCAGACAATAAGTGACAGGAGCAGGTCTTCTTCCATCAAGACCAGCTCTTGTCTCATTCTGCCTCATATTTCTAAATCTTGTTATTTCTCCTGGCTCCTTAGAACAAAAGAATTCGCCCATGTAAGGTATGAGAAAGCATCTCTCTCTTAAAGGGAGGGAAAAGAGAGCTTGGCTTCCACATGAAGGTTTATGACAGAGAGCCCAAACTGCACTTGTGGTTTACCAATCAGCTAATTATGACCTAATCATAACGATTAAGGCCGGACAATAATCACACACTCCTTCAGTACAGTAGACTTTGTCACCTGCCATGAAAATGGTGAGGGACTTGAACTGTCATTTTGATTTAATGTCAAAAGCATTGACTGCTGCACAATTTCACATATTTCACCTTAAAGGCAAATCTAATGATGGTGAATAAAGAATGAGAGCTAACTTTGCTATTTTTAGAAATTGAGGTAATAGGAATAATGTTTTTCTAAAATTGCCTAGAGTATCAGTGACAGAACAGGGAGTTAGGAAGCATGAAATTTCTGGTCCTAGTCAAAGACTATTGGAAGTCAATTTCCACAACTCATCTGGGCTTCAATTCTCCATTAACAGAAATCTTTTTTTTTTTTTTTGAGACGGAGTTTCGTTCTTGTTACCCAGGCTGGAGTGCAGTGGTACAATCTTGGCTCACTGCTACCTCTGCCTCCCGGGCTCAAGTGATTCTCCCACCTCAGCCTCCTGAGTAGCTGGAACTACAGACATGCACCACCATGCCTGGCCAATTTTTGTATTTTTAGTAGAGACAGGGTCTTACCATGTTGGCCAAGCTGGTCTTGAACTCCTGACCTTAGGTGATCCGCTCACCTAGGCCTCCCAAAATGCTGGGATTACAGGTGTGAACCACTGTGCCCAGTCCATTAACAGAAATCTTTAAAGTAATATGAATGCATTTGTAATACTTGAATGTGACCCTTCTATGGATTTTTAATCGATAAATAATATACATAAAAAAGAGTGCAACTCATTAAGTGTTCTGTGTATTTTCTCAAAGTGAACTCAGCCACATAACCAACTCCTAGATCAAGAAACCAGAACCTTAGAGTTCTCCTTTTGCCTCATTTTAATAAATATCATCCCCAAGGAAAGGTAACCCCCATCCTGAGTCCTACTACAATGAATTATTTTATCTGCTTTTGAGCTTTATATACATGGAATCATATAATACGTTGTCAGCTTTTTTGGTCTGGCTTCTTTTGTTCCACATTACGTTGGTGAGACTCATTCATATTGCTGCTTGTAGCTATAGTTTTGTTTATTCTGACTACCCTGCATTATCTTATTTTCTGAATATACTACATATCCATTCTACTATTGATAATCTTTTGGCTTGTTTCCACTTTGGCTCTATTATGACTAGTGCTGCTATAACCGTTCTTGTACATGTATTTTGGTGAAAAGATATAAGGATTTCAGTTAGATATAAATCCGAGGTTAGAACTGCTGGATTATAGGTTATACGTATACTCATAGACAGCGCCAAACAGTTTTCCAAAGTGATTTTGCCAATTGATTCTCTCATTGTTGATGTATGAGAGGTCCAGTTGTTCCACAACTTTGTCAACACTTGGCATTGTCTAGCTTTTCACTTTAGCCATGCTTGAATGTGACCCATAATGGATTTTAATATATTTAAATTAGGATTAATTTGATTTTTTTTTTTTTAAGATAGGGTCTCACTCTGTCACCCAGGCTGGAGTGCAGTGTCACCATCTTGGCTCACTGCAACCTCTGCTTTCCAGGCTCAGGTGATTCTCTCACCTCAGCTTCCTAAGTAGCTGGGACTAAGGCACATGCCACCATGCCCAGCTACTTTCTGTATATTTAGTAGAAACAGGATTTTGCCATGTTGCCCAGGCTGGTCTTGAACTCCTGAGCTCAAGCAGTTCATTCACCTTGGCCTCCCAAAGTGCTGGGATTATAGGCATGACCCACTGTGCCCGGACAGATTAAGTCCTATAATTTTGTAAATTTAACTGTGAAATCATACACAAGGAAGCTAAGATTAGGTAGAGACTACACCAATTTTGATTCCCAATTATATTCTTGTCTTGGCTTGCTCTCCAATCCCTTCATGTGTATAGGTTTGACCCACTCAACAAGATGGCAAACTTCCTGAGGTCAAGGGCTTTGTTGTAGGCTTCTTTTATCCTTGATATGGCCCTTAGCACAGTATTTGCACGGAGTAGGTGCTGAGGAAGTTCTGATTGAAGTGGGCTGACAGAGGCAAGCCCACCAAGACCGATGGAATATCTCTCCAAGATTGATGAAATAGCTCTCTGTTTACAGTTCTCTGCCTAATCACCCCACTTTCAGGTACTTTTTTTTTTTTTTTGAAGGCAGGGTCTTGCTGTGTCGCCCAGGCTGGAGTGCAGTGGCATGATCTTGGCTCACTGTAGCCTCCACCTCCCAGATTCAAGCAGTTCTCCTGCCTCAGCCTCCCCAGTAGCTGGGATTATAGGCATACCACCACGCCTGGCTAACTCCTGACTTCAGGTGATTTACCCACCTTGGCCTCCCAAAGAGCTGGGATTACAGGCGTGAGCCACCACACCTGGCTCAGGTACTGCTTAGGATGATGAAAGGACCAGGAGAGAGAAATTCTAGAAAATTTCCAAATCCTTTGTGTTCCTCCAGAGCCTACATTCCAAGTGCTGAAAATCTTTAGGTAGGATGAGCCCTTCTATTTTCTCACCATGCTTTTTTTTTTTGAGACAGGGTCTCACTCTGTTGCCCAGGCTGGAATGCAGTGACATGATAATAGCTCACTGCAGCCTAACTCCTGGGCTCAAGCGATCCTCCCACCTCAGCCTCCTGAGAAGCTGGTATTTTAGGCATGCGCCACCATGCTTGACAATTTTTTTCTTTTTTAAGAGATAGGGGTCTCCCTATGTTGCCTAGGTCAGTCTCAAACCCCTGCAACCCTTTTCTTTTATTTTTTCTTTTTCTTGTCTTCTTTTCTTTTTTTTTGAGACACAGTCTCACTCTGTGATCAGGCTGGAGTGTAGTGGCGCGATCTCGGCTCACTGTCTCTGCCTCCCCGGTTGAAGCGATTTTCCTGCCTCAGCCTCCTGAGTAGCTGGGATTACAGGCACATGCCACCACACCCACCTAATATTTGTATTTTTTAGTATAGATGGGGTTTTACCATGTTGGCCAGGATGGTCTCCATCTCTTGACCTCAGGTGATCCGCCCACCTTGGCCTCCCAAAGTGCTGGGATTACAGGCATGAGCCACCACCTGGCCATATTTTCAACTGTATTTTCCGGAGGCATTTACCTTAGGCTACCAGAAAGCAAAACAGAAGACTATCTTACTCTGGTTTGTTAGGAAAGAGTACTGTGGTGTCCTGCCATGCTTAAAGGGATGTTTTGGACTCAAAAATATCTGATCTTATAACACTAACCTGATTTCCTTATGGCTGAATCCAGTGTGAAAGAAATTGCTCCAAAGGCCACAATAATCTCTAGGATACTTGGTTCCCCTTTTTTGTTGATTTTTAAAAAATTCATACTGATTTTTAAGAACCATTTCTGTCCTCTCATAAGGATTTGTACTCAATTGCCCATTTCAACATGCAGCATTATGTCATGCTATGCATATTTTTATTCATATTGAATACCGACTATTTCTGGATTGAGACCCTGAGATGTTAAGCTAGTACATTTTAGTTGCTCTGAGTTTTGACATTAGGCACTGATTGAAAATAATTGGTGGAAATATCCCTCCTAGCCTTTCTTTCAGTTTTGACCCCTACCATCCAACAGGAAAGATGGGTTTTAGGCCAGATATGGGGGCTCAGGCCTGTAATCCCAGCACTTTGGGAGGCCAAGATAGGCAGATCACTTGAGGTCAGGAGTTCAAGACCAGCCTGGCCAACATGGTGAAACTCTACTAAAAATATAAAAATTAGCCAGGCATGGTGGTAGGCACCTGTAATCCCAGCTACTCGGAAAGCTGAGACAGGAGAATTGCTTGAACCCAGGAGGCAGAGTTTGCAGAGAGCCGAGGTTGCGCCACTGCACTCCAACCTGGGCAACAGAGCAAGACTCCGTCTCAAAAAACAAACAAAAAACCAGATGGTTTTAATGGTCATAATCATAACATGGGGATTAAAGAAGGAAGAAAATATGGACCTTGTGAAACATACAGAGAGCTAATAAAATGAGTTTTTAAAATGAGAGCTAATAAAACCAGTTTCCAGAATCCATTTGGGCCACCTGCCGACAGGCATATCAAAATAGGATGTGTGGGTGTCTGTGGGCAGGGGATGGGAGAAGAAGTAAATTCCTGAAAAGAATATTGTGGTAAGATCCTGTAAGCATGTCAGCTAGTAATTGTATACTGTCAACTACTGGGAACAGGCTTGTTCTGCAAGCTGAAATCATGATCAGCAGGTAATCAGATCTAGTGCTCTGGCGCTTCCCATGACTCAGTGATTGTTGTACGCTAGACCAAGAAACAATGGGAAGTTTTATTCTCTACTTTTCTACTATCAGGGTTGGCCAGCTTCCCAAGATTTGTGGGGAAAGGGAGAAGAGCTGTGAGGTCCAGAGTGCCTTTCCTTTGGGGATGGGCCTCATGTTTCAGATCTCCTGAAATTCCTTCGTCAATGTACTTGCTTTTCATTCTCAGAACTGGCTATGACTTTTTTTTTTTTTTTTTTTTTGAGATGGAGTCTCACTCTGTTGCCTAGGCTAGAGTGCAATGGTGTGATCTCAGCTTACTGCAACCTCCGTCTCCTGGGTTCAAACGATTCTCCTGCCTCCCAAGTAGCTGGGATTACAGGTATGTGTCACCACACACGGCTAATTTCTGTATTTTTAGTAGAGATGGGATTTTCACCATGTTGCCTAGGCTGGCCTTGAACTTCTGGCCTCAAGTGATCTGCCTTCCTTGGCTTTCCAAAGTGGTGGGATTATAAGCATGAGCCACCGGGCCTGGCCAACTATCTCTCTCTCTTTTTTTTTTAACTCTTACTTTAGGTTCAGGGCTACATGAGCAGGTTTGTTATATAGGTAAATTGCATGTCACTGGGTTTTGGTCTACAGATTATTTCATCATCCAGGTAATAAGCATAGCACCCGATAGGTGTTTTTTTGACCCTCACCCTCCTCCTACCATCCGTCCTCAAGTAGGCCCCAGTGTCTGTTGTTCCCTTCTTTGTGTGTATGTGTACTTGATGTTTAGTTCCCATTTATAAGTGAGGACATGCAGGATTTGGTTTTCTGTTTCTTTGTTAGTTTGCTAAAGATAATGGCCTCTGGCTCCATTCATGTCCCTGCAAAGGACATGATCTCATTCTTTTTTATGGCTGCATGTTTTGACTTTTTAAGGATAGCCATTGTGACTGGGATGAGATGGTATCTCATTGTGGTTTCGATTTGTGTTTCTCTATTGATTAGTAATGTTGAGCATTTTTTCATATGCTTGTTGGCCACATGTATGTCTTCTTTTGAAAAGTGTCTGTTCTTGTCCTTTGCTCACTTTTTAATGGGGTTGTTTATTTTTTGCTTGTAAATATAAGTTCCTTATTCTGGATATTAGACCTTTGTCAGATGTATAGTTTGCAAATAGTTTCTCCCATTCTGTAAGCTGTTTACTCTGTTGATAGTTTCTTTTGCTGTGCAGAAGCTTTAGTTTAATTAGGTTCCATTTGTGAACTTCTGTTTTTGTTGCAACTGTTTTTGGCATTGTTGTGATGAAATATTTGCCCAGTCCTATGTCTAGAATGGTATTTCCTAGGTTAACTTCCAAGGTTTTTATGGTTTTAGGTTTTACATTTAAGTCTTTAATTGGTCTTGAGTTGATTTTTATACATGGTATAAGGAAGGGGTCCAGTTTCAATCTTCCACATATGGCTAGCCGGTTATCCTAGCACCATTTATTGAATAAAGAGTCCTTTCCCCGTTGATTGTTTTTGTCAACTTTGTTGAAGATCAGATGGTTGTAGGTGTGTGGCATTATTTCTGGGATTTCTATTCTGTTTCATTGGTCTATGTTTCTGTTTTGGCACCCATACCAGTACCGTGCTGTTTTGGTTACTGTACTGGATATGACTCTTGAGTTAGGTCCATTAGGTAACTCCATAGGTTGTTTTGATTAGGTATCCAGGGGCCATGAGTTCAAATGCTGGAGATGAGCCAGGCAGGTAGCACAAGTGTGAAAAATGGAGTCTGTGGCAAGTGGGAGAATCTGTTTATGATCAAAGGGAGATCCACTAGTCAGCTTCAGACAGTGATCACTGTTTAAGTGGACTGGCTTATATGGTCAGATCTTCAGATATTTTTAAAACCAGAAATGTACCTTTTTTTTTTTTTGAGGCAGTGTTTTGCTTTGTTTCCTAGGCTAAAGTGCAGTGCAGTAGCATGATGATGGCTCACTGCAGCCTTGACATCCCCGTTAGCAATCCACCCACCTCAGCCTCCCAAGTAGCTGGGACTACAGCCGTGTGTCACCACACTCAGCTAATTTTTAAATTTTTGTAGAGATGGGGCACACTTTAAAAAATATGTGTAATTTTCTGATTTTAAATGTTTGTAATTAATTTAAAATTAAAAAAAATCACTTTATAAGTCAACTATATGAGTATCAAACAAAACAAAGCTTCAGGTTTCATTCAGTCTCCCAATCCTAAGTCTCTTGTCTAAGGTGATTTTCTGAAGGGAAAAACCTAATAGTTATTCAAGTCACTTCAAGTTATGGGGGGCTATATTATAAGGATACATGTGACAATAAGATAAACAGAATTTTCTTTTTCCTTTTTCTTTCTTTCTTTTTTTTTTTTTTTGAGATGAAATCTCCCTCTATTACCCAGGCTGGAGTACAGTGGCACAATCTGTGCTCACTGCAACCTCTGCCTCCTGGGTTCAAGCAATTGACTCTCCTGCCTCAGTCTCCTGAGTAGCTGGGATTACAGGTGTGTGCCGCCATGCCTGGCCAGTTTTTTTTGTATTTTTAGTAGAGATGGGGTTTCACTGTGTTAGCCAGGCTGGTCTCGAACTCCTGACCTTGTTATCTGCCAGCCTTGGCCTCCCAAAGTGCTGGGATTATAGGCGTGAGCCACCACACCTGGCCCAGAATTTTCAACCATGTAGCAAGGCCTCGTTGAAACCCAGGAACTCTGTACACAACCCAGATCAAGGGAAGAACAAGAACAGCACATGGCTGATGCTTAGTGATAATTGGAAGGCTCTTTTATCACCATCAGTGGTGTAATTTAAGCTTTTCAATTGGCAGCATAAACCACATGTAACTCACATTAATTTCTCTGGGAACTGTAGAATTCTTGACTGGTTCTCAGGGCTTCCTCTTGTAGAAAGGCCTTCATTACTTCAATTATACCCAAGTGAAAGGGGCATTTACCTTGTGACAAGTGGATTATAGGAGGAAAAAGAGGAGATGGTAGGTCAGAGTGTGCTTGAAGTCATGCCCAGTGTTCTTATCTATGACAGAGCTTATGGGCTGCCCTTCCATCAGCTATTCTACCCTTCTTCCTGCTAACAATATCCCAATTTTGTTCAGATATCAGGCAAGTTACATGTTTCAGGGAAAACTGGTTTCAGCCCAAAGCAGCGTGGACCTTGATTACATCAAACATCATGGAGTGGACATGTATAGCGCTTCTGAGTACATAAGAGGCTCAGAAGTCTAAGGGGGCTTCTGGGAAATTTTCCTTCTAATGAGAAGAGATTCAAGACAGGAAATAGACACTCATTTGTTCCCCTGTTGTATCTTTATGGGGCACTTACAACTTTGACAATCAGTTTGAGCTATGCAGGATAAATTTGTGGACAAAAGTCAACCTATAGAGAAAGAAAAAAGCAGTAAATTGGAAAACAAAACAAAGCAGTGCCTTAACGCTGTGATTGAGCAGTGAGTTAACCCAACCCTGAAACCATCCTGCCCCTGACCTTACTGTGGTAGGAGATATTATCTTCTCCTTTTTATTAATACCATTTCTGGTTAGGCTTTCTGTTACTTTCTCCTAAAGCATCCTAACTGAAAAATGTATTATCAATGCTTATTCCACTTAGAATATTGAAAATGCCCAGCGTTCCCCTCAAGACTAGATCGTGTCCACAAATAATTTATTAGAGGTGGGCTATGAATTTTAATGTTGGCCTTTGTGCTCAAAGAAAAGGCCTCCACAGGTTACAACTGTCTGTGTGTGGAGGAACCTGCCAAAGGCTTGAGTGTGATCAGAAGTCTCACTGGTGGGAGAAGAGAGTGATTTTGGGTATCTGTGGTGGATTGGGAGCTTGTGCTCCATACCATATCCCTAGGTGTACTATATAGGAAATCAAATGTCATCTTGAAGGGTTTTTTTCTTTTCTTTTCTTTTCTTTTTGAGACAGGGTCTCTGTGACCTGGGCTGGAATACAGTGGTGTGGTCAGAGCTCTCTGCAGCCTCAAGCAATCTTCTTGCCTCAGCCTCTTGAGTAGCTGAGACTACAGGTGCACACCACCATGCTGGGCTAATTTTGAAATTTTTTTGTGGAGACAGAGTCTTGCTATGTTGCCCAGCTGGTCTTGAACTCCTGGCCTCAAGCGATTCTCCTACCTCAAGTGATCCTCCTGCCTCAGCCTCCCACGTTTCTAGGATTACAGGATGAGCCACTGAGCCTGACCTTGCAGTCTTAGATTTAAATCACCATGCCTAGTGAACTGTAAAGGGCCCAGATTATCAAAGGATCTCAATCCTACAAAAGCACCTTTTGGCTGTGATCACTATTTGCAAGCCCATTGCAGACACTGCTCCCCCAGGCTGGATCTACCAGATACCCGCCCCCTGTAGATCCTGCATTTCTCTCTGTTTCCCCAGCAGCACCTCCTAAATCTCTCCTCTACGAAGGTATTTGCTGCTGTTGTCCTTTCTATTTCCCTCCCACCTTTGTTGTCTGCATCCTTCTTCTCCCTGCCCCACAAGGGGAGTAAATAGCTGGCTAAATTACTGCTTTGGGGAATTGCTTTAGTGGATATTGGAGAGGACATACCAGAAACCAAGATGTTATTCTTCATTCCTTGTTTGTGGGGCTTGGGACTTCCATTATTTAGTGATTGAGTTTGGATTCCCCAGAATCATATTGGACTCAGCACAACCCTGTTACCAGGTCTCTCAGTTACCCCAACAGGGGCTCTTTTCTGTTCAGCATTGCAAAGCCACTACACAAAACTGAAAGTGAGTGTCAGGCAGTACAGGCTTTATTTCATGGACACAGAATGGGAGAAATGGGAGCATAGCTCACAAATCAACTTCTCAGCTCCCGGGAGCTAGGAAGTTACACGTATAGGGTATTCCTGAAGGGGCTGGGTGTTAAGATCGAGGAGAGGTATAGTCCTGCTTTTTCTTGGGGAGGGACAGAGATTTACTTGGAATCAAGGAGATGCCTCTTTTTTGTCCTTTTTTGGTTTCCTCCTGTTGTCATGGTAATTGTCAATTGTCATGGCGCCCTGGTACTATCATTTAGTATGGAAATTGGATTATAATGAAGTTAGAGCTTCTTCAGAGGTTGAGTAAGCTGCCCAAGAAGGAACCTCTGACCACAGACATCCTGTTTTCATTTTCTTTTTTTTTTTTTGGATGGAGTCTCTCTCTTTCGCCCAGGCTGGAGTGCAGTGGCACGATCTCAGCTCACTGCAACCTCCGCTTCCTGGGTTAAAGTGATTCTCCTGTCTCAGCTTCCTGAGTAGCTCGGATTACAGGCATGGGCCACCACGTCTGGCTAATTTTTGTATTTTTAGTAGGAGCGGGGTTTCACCTTGTTTGTCAGGCTGGTCTTGAACTCCTGACCTCGTGATCTGCCTGCCTCAGCCTCCCAAAGTGCCAGGATTACAGGCGTGAGTCACCACGCCCAGCCCCTGTTTTCTGAAAATATGTAGAGTCAAAGCAGAGTGGGAATTTTGCTAAGTCACATAGGCATTGCATTGGGCAACAAAAGCAGGGTAGGGGGTCCACCAACGTCACATAGGCCTTGCAATGCCCATGTGACTTAATGCAATGGGTAACAGCCCCAGTGTGGCATCGGCAGAGTAGTTATGGCAGACACACAATTCTCTGGTCACAGAGCAACTTGCACTCTGAATCTGAGAAGCAGACTACACTGAATACATTGGAGCAGCACTCACTTTCTCTTCTGTGATCTGCCATTGATGCCACATGGTGATGGTGGTGGCAAAAAACAGAAAAAGAAAAAAAAAAAGCCCAGCGGAAACACTGTAGATATTCAACATGATCTTTGACTCAACAGTGGAGAGTTGACAACTCTGAACCCTTGGATGGTTTGTTCATCACCTAAATCCTAACTCAAGGAAGGGACTTGCGGTCGGGAATGGTCAGGCCAACCCCAAGGGCTATTGCTATTATCTGGAGTTCTTCAAGCTACTACAGGCAACAGAGTTTAGTAGCCCGAGTGTGAACCCCAGATTTCTATCTGTGGGGTCAAAGCCAACTCTACTATATTTTTTTCAATGGTGTGATTTCAGCTCTCTGCAATCTCTGCCTTCCAAGTTCAAGCAATTCTCCTGCCTCAGCCTCCCGAGTAGCTGGTATTACAGATGCGTGTCACCACACCCAGCTAATTTCTGTATTTTTAGTAGAGATGGGGTTTCACCATGTTGGCCAGGATGGTCTCAATCTCCTGACCTCACGATCCACCCGCCTTGGCCTCCCAAAGTGGTGGGATTAAGCCCCCGTGTCCAGCCCAACTCCACTGTTTTATACACTGGCTAGTCTTGGGTAAATTATTTAATTTCTCTTGGTTTCAGGTTTCTTAGCATAAAATGTAAAATGCAATAGTGTATCTGTTTTAGAGTTGTTGTGAGGTTTAACTGGGAAAAAAAAAGTAATAGATTATTACTGTCATATGAATTCCTGGCACATATAAGCACCTGATAAATGTTAGATGTTAAAAATTTTAAGTGTTAGCAGACGATTCCAGGGAGTTTCCTCTGTGACTTGAGAATCTGATTCTGGGTATCTTAAGCTCCGTTGTTTCTTCTACTCTTTCCTTGAACAATAGTTAAAGCAACAAGATTGCAGACAGGGTGGGAAGCTTTCTTGCGTGACCACCTAGCTGTGGGAGGGGGCCTGGGATGTGTGTCTGGATCCTAGTGCTCTTGTGTGGGGCCTTGGTGGGCTCTGCTGTGAGGTGAGTTGGCTAGTCTGTTTACTGGGTCTCTTGCACTCATATCCCTGGAATTGGAGCTGACTCTATGCTTTGTTCGTTGGTTTTTACCCAGGACCTGGTACTCCTTTTTGTGATTCAGGTCTCCTTGGTGTGTCTGTCTGAATCTCACCTACAGCCTCCATCTGATTCCTGGCATAGACTGAACACCCCTGTACCACTACGATGACCTCTGGTTCTTAACTCAGCTACCTCCTTAATCCCCTACAGTGTGTGTGGTGACTTCTGGGCCCCAGCCAAGGGAAGCTAAGAGGGGATAGCTAGGCCCATTTATACCTAACCACCACGAACCATCATTTTTAATTTGCTGAACTCTTTCCTTTCCTTTTCTTCTTTCCTTTCTTTCTTTTTTTTCCTTTGAGATAGGGTCTCATTGCATCACCCAGGCTGGAGTGCAGTGGCACGATGACAGTTCACAGCAACCTCAACCTCCCTGGCTCAAGCGTTTCTGCCACTTCAGCCTTCCTAGTAGCTGGGACTACAGGTGCATGCCATCATACCTGGCTAATTTTTACATTTTTTTTGAGAGATGGGGTTTCTCTATGTTGCCCAGGCTGGTCTTGAACTCCTGGGCTCAAACAATTAGTCTTCCTTGGCCTCCCAAAGTGCTAGGATTACAAGTGTGAGCCACCGTGCCCAGACTGAAAGAGACTTTTCTAAGTCACCAATAAATAAAAGCTTTATTCATACACTACAGGAAAAACCAAATTGCCTTTCTATTCTGTCTTCAGAAATGATATCCCCAAATTGGCATAATATGAAGAGTCAAAGACAATATGGTGAAAAAGTCAGGAAAAAATGGTTTAGGCTGGGCAAGTTGGCTCATGCCCGTAATCCCAGCACTTTGGGAGGCCAAGGGGGGTGGATCACTTGAGATCAGGAGTTTGAGACCAGCCTGGCCAACATGGCAAAACCCTGTCTCTACTAAAAATACAAAAATTAGCCATGCATGGTTGTGCACACCTGTAGTCACAGCACGTGGGAGGCTGAAGCAGGAGAATCTGGGAGGCAGAGATTGCAGTGAGCTGCGATCGCACCAGTGTTCTCCGGCCTGGGCAACAGAGCTGAGAAGACTCTGTCTCAAAAAAAAAAAAAAGAAAGAAAATATGGTTGAGAAAGGTATGCCATGAAGTTAATAAATAAAAAAAAAAATTTCTTTATGTTTGTAATGTTTGTGGTATGTGTTAGCTTTATACAATTTGGGATTTTGAGGGGATTTCTTTTCCTATTCTAAATAAACATTTACTTTCATCATTTGTTTTAATTCACAATTTGTTTTTTTGTGGCTTTTTTGGTTTGGTTTTGTTTTTTGAGACAGGGTCTCATTCCCATTGCCCAGGCTGGAGTGCAGTGGTGCAATGTCAGCTCACTGCAGCTTCAACTTCCTGGGCTCAAGTGATCCTCTCACCTCAGCCTCTCAAGTAGCTGGGACCACAGGTGCACACCACCATACCTGGCTAATTTTTTGTAGGGATGGGGCTTTGCCATGTTGCCCAGGTTGGACTGAAACTCCTGGGTTCAAGTGATCCACCTGCCTTGGCCTCCCAAAGTGCTTTACAGGCATAGCCTCATGATTTGTTTTATTTATTTTTTATTTTTTTAGACTGGGTTTCACTCTTGTTACCCAGGCTGGAGTGCAATGGCGTGATCTCGGCTCACCGCAACCTCTGCCTCCTGGGTTCAGGCAATTCTCCTGCCTCAACCTCCTGAGTAGCTGGGATTACAGGCATGTGCCACCATGCCCAGCCAATTTTTTGTATTTTTAGTAGAGATGGGGTTTCACCATGTTGACCAGGATGGTCTCGATCTCTTGATCTCGTGATCCACCCGCCTCGGCCTCCCAAAGTGCTGGGATTACAGGCTTGAGCCACCGCGCCCGGCCATGATTAGTTTTCTTAAAGAAATTTCTCAAATTTGTAGAAGCTTCAGGCTCCACAAAATACCAAATCTGTTCCTGATGGCAGCTACATGGCCCATAGTCTCATTTACAGTGAACACCAGTGGATATCGGGCACACCATGGAACATGTCCTGTTGGTGAATGCCATTTGTCATTTGTATCCCTGTAAAAAAAAGCAATATGAAAAAATTAAGAACCACTGCTTTAGACAGCAGGAGCAAACAAGTAACTTTATCAGAGTGATTAGCACCAACTGAATTCAGAGTGTATTATTGCTAGGTATTTGCTTATACATTTACCACATGAATATGTTTATATATTGGTATGACACCAAGAACATGTGCCCTGGTTACCTATTGCTCTATAACAAATGACAGAGATGAAAGGAAATAGTTGGCTGCTCTCCAGTTACAGAACAAAATGTCTTAAAACAGCAATCATTTTATTATGTCTTACTGTATCTCGCCTTCTTAGAGGGTGATCAGGATAAGCTTGAAAGGTAAATGTTTGCCAGACTGAACGAGTGGCAGTGGCATTACATGCAATATTTGAGTTTCGGCAAAGAACTATTGGGAAAATGAAAAGAGGAAATCATATTCTGAGTATTTATAATTGTAGACAGGCCTCAAGAATATTTGGGAAGGGGAGAAATGGTGTGAGACTGGGAGGAAGTGTTTGAGGTGAGTACATATTTCACCATCAAAGTATAATGATGAAATGACTCTAGTGGCAGTGAATCCAAGAATTAAATAGGTTACGACAAGGGCAGTGACTCTAAGGGCACTGTCAAGGTGCAGTGTTCCTTCCTCCCAACCAGCCAGCCAGTTTTGGGGAGTTAGGAATGAAGCTTAGGTGTGAGATGAAAGGAAAGATTTGGCTGCTCTCCAGTTACAAGTACAGTATGTTGGCTGTAATAAGGCCAATGTAGATATTGTCTTAATCTTGAAAGAGGCCAAGATATGGAGTTCCTTCTATGAAGTCTGGATTTCCCACTGATTTCAAAGGCATTCCTGAGGGCGGGCAAGTTATGAGAAACCCATTAGGCGTGGTCCAGTGAGGCTGCCTAAGAAGGATACCATTCACTACCCCATTTTCAGAGGAGCCTAAAGTACATGGCAATGTTTGATTCAAGCTGCAAGCACATTTTCCGTGTCATGGTGTTTACTTTCACTCCATTTTTATTTTTGAAGATGTACTATAGGGTATTATATTTTGCCTAGAGTTCCTTCCAGAGTTGTTTTTTTTTTTTTTTGTAGGAGAATTGTAATTAAAAAATCAGCATCTATCTACTTTTCTAAACATAAACAAGTCCAGTTTCTGGATTTGAACTTTCCTTCCTCCTGCTACTAAGTTATTTTAGTAACTACAAGACACCCATGAACTCTATAGAAGTCAGTCATTCAAGTAGGAGCTACCAACTGCATCTAGGACAGTGTGGTCATCTTGATCATGGGTGCCCTAATTCTGGATCTTGTCTATTCCGGCTATTCAAAACAGTCTCCTGGACATACAGAAGCTATGCTTCTAGCTATCTAGTTGTCTGTAGAAGGTGATAATATAGTTTGCAGTGCCTAGCCACAATGCCATCGTGTTATCTGAAGATACACGATTAAGAACATGGACTCTCAAAACAGACAGAACTCAATTGAAATCTCAGCTCTTCAATTTACCAGTCATATGGCCTTGAAGAAATTATGTAACATTTTAAAGCCCCAGTTTCTGTAGAAGGCTGATGGTGAGAATGATGTCAATAATCCTTGCCTCATGGAAGTATTTTGTAGATTACATGAAATTATGAACAGGTATTATGACTAATTGCATTCTTGCTCTTGAATCCCTTCTTAGACTTAGAAGAGCTGCTTTATTGGAGCAGTAATCATGATGGCTATCATTTATTGCCATGTGCCAGCACTGGGCTAAATACTTTATGTGATCTATAATCATAATGAAAAATGCAAGAAAGAGACCTTTACTTTACAGCACAGGAAACTGAGGGTCAGAGAGGTTAATGATCTTAGTCATAAAACCAAGAGGTAGATAGAGCTGGGGTGTGAACTTCAAAGCTGCTGTTTCTTTCCACTAAGTGCTACTGATGCTCATGTATCCCAGTTTAAGTCATTGCCCCTGCAGATGAATACAGGTAAGAAGGATCATTATTTCCCTCTTGCATTAATAAGGGACAGCTGCCTATCCATTGCTCTAGAAAAAATGGACACCTAATATTAAGCAGTAAGCCCAGGTGGAAACCCATCTACCCACAGTGTTTCATATGGGGCTAATATATGCCTTTGAAGATGCCCAGAAGTCTCAAAGTGAATGGCTGTGCCAGAGAGGTGTGTGCCCATATCCAGGCTCCTACAACAAGTATTGGCCCCAGAAACCCTTGATTTTTTTTTCCCCAAGACAGAGTCTTGCTCTGTTGCCCAGGCCAGAGTTCAGTGGCACAATCTTGGCTCACTGCAACCTCCATCTCCTGGGTTCAAGCAATTCTCCTGCCTCAGCCTCCTGAGTAGCTGGGATTACAGGCACGCGCCACCACACCTGGCTAATTTTTGTATTCTTAGTAGAGATGGGGTTTCACCATGTTGGCCAGGCTGGTCTCAAACTCTTAACCTCATGATCTGCCTGCCTTGGCCTCCCAGAGTGCTGGGATTACAGGTGTGGACAACCACGCCGGAAACACTTCATGTTCTTAATTTGATCTCCCTTAGAAGTTCTATTCCAATGACCCTGATTCACTAGCTTTGGATATAATAAAATTGTTCTGCCAATCAATAACCCAGGGTCCCTATTCTATTCTCTCCTATTCTATTTACTTACTTTTCAAGTACAAAGATAAAGCCAAGACCAGAGTCTGTTTTCTTGTCTGCATCTACTCCAGCAGGAACTCCAATTTCCCTCTGTCCACTACCCCAAAGGAAGCCTCACCTGTGGCAAATCAGTTCATTAGCAACAGTCACTGTACAACTTCTGGGACAAATCAGTAGTCACTACTCCTCAGGTCAATGGAAGGAGCCTACAGAGTCCATCATGAGACTATTGGAGGCTGGGTCCAGCTCATTGCTTTCTAGTGCCTCCAGTGCTTCAGGTCTCCAAGGCCAATTTCCCAGCCCTGTTCTGTTTTTCGTAACCTGGGCCTGAAGCAGCTCTGCCTGTGTCCAGAACTCCACGTAGTCGCAGAGAAACAACTTTTTCATTTCTGTCAACCATTCTTACACATCTTCAGGAGCAACAGATTGCAAGTATGGTGTAGTTTAAACACAACTTCCAGGAAACACATCACTGAAAAGATAACAAGGTCTACAGAGATGCAGTTGGCCCCAACATAGGCTTTTTCATTCTCAGAGTGCAATATGGCATATTTCAGCCTCAGCAATATACAACACTTCTATTGCTGTCACTGCTTTATATTTGTCCTTGGCTTTTCCCTACTCTAACCTTGACCCATCCATCTTGGTTACCCCAGCCAAGAGAGTGGTTTCCACAAATGGATATCTAAATCTCTACCTCTCACAGGGAGGAACTTTCCTTCTATCTTTTTTTTTTTGTCACCCAGGCTGAAGTGCAGTAGTGTGATCTTGGCTCACTGCAGCCTCAACCTCCCAAGGCTCAACTAATCCTCCCACCTTGGTCTCCTCAGTAGCTGGGATTACAAGTGCATGACTCCACGCCTGGAAAATTTTTGTGTTTTTTGTGAGGCAGGGTCTCATTATTTTGTCCAGGTTGGTCTCAAACACCTTAGCTTAAGGGATCCACCTAACTTGGCTTCCCAAAGTGCTGGGATTACAGGCATAAGCCACCATGCCCAGCCCATTTCTTCAATCTTTCACCATCTCCACGAAGGTTAATACAATGCAGGGCAGGTTCTAGTCAGTTCTCATGTTCTCAGTACTGTGTGCTTTCCTTTTCTCGTAGATTATAAGAAGGAATGTCTCCCTGAGAGGTGGCAGGGAAGAGTTTTCCTTAGGAATCACTGCCTTTTTTCTGGACAGCCAAAAATTAATTAATTAGTTAATGCTTTTTTTGTGCTGTGCACCCAGAGTAAGCATTTTTTTTTTTTTTAAATAAGGATTTGACTCCTCTTGATTCAGGTATAGTAACCACAGATGGGGGAGAGAGTGGGTTTGGGAGTCAAGAAAGGCAGAACACCAAAAAGAGGAGAACATAGAGAAGGAAAAGAAAAGAAACAAAAAGGAAAGAAAAAGAAAAGAAAAGAGAAAAGCAAAGCAAAATGCAAAACACACAGGTAGCATCCTAGATTAACAGATGAAATTGGATTCCTTAAAACTGAAGGCACAGTGAGGGAAACCATAAGGTCTCTTATTACACGTTACATGTAGGATGTTCAATATCTTCCAAAGGAGTGCCTCCACTAAGCATAGAGGGTGATTTGGCTTAGGTAAACACTACAGGTTGGTAAGGATTTAGGTAGCTTTTTACTGTTGTTGACTGTATCAACCTTAATTTAGCAAATGGCTTATGCTGTGCTGTTTGTAAATGGTTTCTTTCCTCTATGTACCTCAGCAAATGTTTTTTAGTGAGTAAATGACAGTGAATAAATATTTGTAGAACAATCCTTGTAAAGATTTTTTGCTCGTCTTTCTCTGCTTCTTTTTCAAATACTATGTTTTTCAGGCCAATGATAAAACAGAAAGTATCTTGACAAAGTGAGCTCTTCAAATCATTTATCATAAGGACATACGCAAATATACATCTATATGTATGCATATACACTTACATGCATATATACACTTGCACACACAAACATATACATATTTTAGAAATCTTGAGTCCGTATCAATGCTTCCAATTTAATCCAGTCTATAGGGTTCATCTTGCCTTCCCTCTTTCTTTCTTTTTTTTTTTTTTTAAACAAAATGTCCCTCTGTCACCCAGGCTTGAGTGTAGTGGTGCGATCTCGGCTCACTGCAACCTCTGCCTCCTGGGCTCAAGCCATTCTCCTGCCTCAGCCTCCTGAGTAGCTGGGACTACAGGCATATGCCACCACCCCTGGCTGATTTTTATGTTTTTAGTAGAGATGGGGTTTCGCCATGTTAGTCAAGCTGGTCTCGAACTCCTGACCTCGTGATCCGCCCGCCTCGGCCTCCCAAAGTGCTGGCATTATAGATGTAAGCCACTGCACCCAGCCCTTTCTCTCTCTCTCTTTTTTTTTTTTTTTAACAGCTGCAAAGTGCTTCACTGTGAGTATTTATTATAGTTTATTTAACCAATCACCTAGGCCTGGACATTTAGATAGCCTCTAATATTCTGCAACTGCAAATAATGCTGCAATGAATAACCTTGTGCAAATGTATTATTCTGTATTGTTGAAGGTGCATCTTCAGAGTACATGCCCAGAAATGAGACTAGTGGGTTGAAGTGTAAAAGCAAATGAGGTTTGTTGGATATTGTCAAATTCCTTTCCATAAAGGTTATACCATTTTCTATTCTCACTAGCAATGTATGAGAGTAACTGTTTCCTCCAGATCCTTACTGACAGCATGTAATCATAAACTTAAAAAGTGCTTGTCAGGCCAGGCACCATGGCTCACATCTGTAATCCCAGCACTTTGGGAGGCTGAGGTGGTCTGAGCACTTGAGGTCAGGAGTCTGAGACCAGGTTGCCCAACATGGTGAAATCTTGTTTCTGCTAAAAATACAAAATTAGCTGGGTGTGGTAACAGGCACCTGCAGTCCCAGCTACTCAGGAGTCTGGGGCAGGAGAAGCACTTGAACCTGGGTGGCAGAAGTTACAGTGAGCCGAGATCATGCTGTTTGCACTCCAGCCTGGGCAAAAAGAGCAAAACTCCACTTAAAAAAAAAGCTTGCCAACCTGATGGGTGAGAAATGGTGTCTCAGTGCATTTTTCATTTCTTTTATGAGTGAAAATAAACATTTTTTCATATGTTTAATGTCCATTTCTAGAATACTATTTTGTGAATTGTCTGTAAATATATTTTTATTTTTTTATTAATTTTTTTTTTTTTTTTTTTAGAGCCAACATCTTGCTATCTCTCTCAGGCTGGAGTGCAGTGGCAGGATCATGGCTCCCTGCAGCCTCAGACTCCTGGCCTCAAGCAATCCTCCTGTCTTGGCTTCCCAATGTGCTGGGATAATAGGCGCGAACCATTGTGCCCAATGTCTTTTGCCTGTGTGGATGTAATTTTTAAGTTGCTTATTTGGCAGAAATAGCTTTTGATACAGTTTACATTAACTGAAGGCAGAATCCCAGAGTATCTGCTACCAGTAAACTGCCTTCTAGAAACTTATAGTCTATAAGCTGAATAATATCACGGTGGGAATGAGCATAAACTCTATCTTCAAATGCCAATTCTGCCACTTAGGCAGGTTATTTTACCTCTCAGTGCCTGCAACTCCATCTCTAAGATGAAAATAGTATTAGCACTTACCTCTTAGGATTGTTGTAAGGATTAAATGACTTAACATAAAGTTCTTTGAACAGTGTCTGCAACAGCAAACGTTCCATAATGGTAGCTATTTACAGTCAAGAAAAAACTCTTTGTACATTATTTGATTTGATCCACTAAGAATCCCATGGTTATAAAAAACAAAGACTTAGAGGTTTAGAAGCATTAAGTGAATCAGTGATATAATTGTAAACACTTCATTCATTTATTTATTTACTCACTCATTCATTCCACAGGTATTTATTGAGGCTCTGCTATGTCACAGGCCTGATCTGGGTGCTGGCGGTATACCCTGGGCAAGGCAGATCTTTGAGTTCCTGGAGCTCACTCTATTGTGGCGGTGAGGTTTGTGTAGGGTGTGGAAAGAAACAAAAACCACGGAAACCCATTTTGTTGATGTTGTTCATTACTTGGGTCTTCAGCACTCACAAGAGAAGCAAGACGCATTTGTTAAATGAAAGAATGAAGGAATGAATGACTGAGTGGTGAAAAATGAGGCTCAATACATAGACAAAGTCTAAATTATGAAAAGCCTTGTCAAGTATACTAAAGAGTTCGGACTTCATCCTGAGCAGAGAAATCAACATGATCAGATTTGCATCTAAGAAAACTCCAAAAAGAAAAAGAAGACTGCTGGGTACGGTGGCTCAAGCCTGTAATCCCAGCACTTTGGGAGGCCGAGGCGGCAGATCATGAGGTCAAGAGATCGAGGCCATCCTGGCTAATATGGTGAAACCCTGTCTCTACTAAAAATACAAAAATTAGCTGGGCGTGATGGCATGTGCCTGTAGTCCTAGCTACTCAGGAGGCTAAGGCAGGAGAATTGCTTGAACCCGGGAGTTGGAGGTTGCGGTGAGCCAAGATCGCACCATTGCATTCCAGTCTGGGCAACAGGGTAAGACTCCATCTCAAAAAAAAAAAAAAAAAAAGAAAAAAAGAAAACTCCAGCTGGTGTCAGTGTGGAGAACCCACAGGAGAAGGAAGAACAGTAAGAAGTTGTTACAATAAGTCTAGTGGGAGAAAGGGAGGGCCTGACTCAAGAAGGGGCTAAGGAGTTCGAAGCCAGATAAGTTGGAGAGAGATTTACAAGTCAGAACTGACTTTACATGGGACTTGCTGGGAGAAGTGGGGAGGGAAGACGGCGAGGTCTGGAGTAGCACTGAAGTTTCACTGTGATAAGAACTTGAAGAAGAACTGCTTACTGGGGAAAATGGAGGAAGGTTTTTTAAACATATGGATTTGGGGCAATTGTGGGACCAATGCTCACTCACTGTCTTCATTGTGCTTGCATTTGGCTTTTCTACATTCCTTGGAGTCAGGAGCTGTGGGTCTGTCCAGGGCATGGTAGTAGCAGTGGTGTATGAGATAAACAGTGTCTAACAGCAGAAAGGACACCAGTTAGGAGGCCAATTGGCCAGTGATGCAGCCTGGGGAATCACCTTCTCTCTCTAGGGGTCCCTAATGGGGGAACGTCAGTGTTAACTTCACTGCTAATTCTAAATGGCAGTTTAGTCTTTGAAGGCAAAAAACCTCATTTTTTTCCATCTTTTCTGATGTCTAAGATGATACTTGGCATAAAGTAGATCATGGACAATATTAAGTAGGTGTTGCATACAGAAATTATGAAAGGAAATCCATTAGCAAGCATGTAGCTGGTTAGGCTGCCCTAGGGACATTGAACCAGGATACAGGGAGTTAGAAAGTCCAGAAGGAGCTCTAAACCCTTTTCCTCAAAGACAGAAAAATGAAGAAACAACCCTCAAATAGTTGAACAAAAATCACTCCAGAATGGTACTTATTTTGGAGGAGGGGGTGTGTGTGGGTAGGGACGGAGTTTCACTCTTGTTGCCCAGGCTGGAGTGCAATGGCATGATCTCAACTCACTGCAACCTCTGCCTCCCGGGTTCAAGCGATTCTCCTGCCTCAGCCTCCTGAGTAGCTGGGATTATAGGGATGCGCCACCATGCCCAGCTAATTTTGTAGTTTTAGTAGAGACGGGGCTTCTCCATGTTGGTCAGGCTGGTCTCGAACTCCTGATCTCAGGTCATCCGCCTGCCTCGGCCTCCCAAAGTGCTGGGATTACAGGCGTGAGACACCGCGCCGGGCCTAGAATGGTATTTTGAAAGCTTCAATAACACCCGTGCTCATCTAGAGATCGTGCAGGCTGTGAATTTTAGACTTATGAGAAGACCTGGACAAAACAGGGGTTTGTACACCCGGACATCCGTTTTTACTGGAGAAGAGGAATTTCTAATGCAGCTGGCGTGGTATGGTAAAAATCCAACAGGAATCACGTTTCACAGACGCCTCCACAGGCTGATTTGTATTTAAAAAGTGACCTGAACTTTCTTCTGGATGTCACTGGATCCCCAGAAGAAGGTTCATCACAATTAGCAAAGAATCTGCCACGATTCATTTTCCGATTAGAGTAGTTTCTGGCTTGCCTCTGCAAGGTGCTAGGAGCACAGGGTATACACAGTTGAGAAGATGGGGGAAGGTCTTATAAGTAGATGGGGAGAGAATGCAAACAAATCTTAGGATGGCAGGGGGAGGGGAAGCAACAGTAGGGACCTGGGAGAGGAGAGAAAAGATCAAGAGGAAAAGCTGGGCACTGGCACCAGCTTGTGGGGTGGGTTGGGGAGAGAGGAGGGGAATGACTGTGATGAGGAAGGGGCGATGAAAAGGAGAGAAGGGTGCGAAAGCCACCTCACGTGCAGGACACACGAATCAATTAGAAATGCAAAGCGAATTGGGAGGGAGGGACTTAGTTCTCTGGAGATCCCTTCGGCGTTTGCACAGCCTGGCCCAGCGCTAAGGGGGGTGTGGTGCTGAGCTCAGTGAGGTGGGGGTGCGAGACGGCGGCGGCGGGGACACCCCCGCCCCAATCAGCCCAGAAGCTTGGGGCGGGGGAGAAGGAACCGCAGGCGGGCAGGACGTGGGCGGAGCGAGCGAGCGCTGGGCGGGGCGTGGGCGGAGGGAGGGCGAGGAGATTCGTGTAAGGGCGGCTCTAGGACCCGCCGGCGGCTCCGCCGGCTCCCGGGAGGTTGATAAAGCGGCGGCGGCGTTTGACGTCAGTGGGGAGTTAATTTTAAATCGGTACAAGATGGCGGAGGGGGACGAGGCAGCGCGAGGGCAGCAGCCGCACCAAGGGTTGCGGCGCCGGCGGCGGACCAGCGACCCAAGCGCCGCGGTTAACCACGTCTCGTCCACGACCTCCCTAGGTACGGGCCAGCGGGGCAGAGGCCGCGGGGCCCTGGTGGGGAGAGGACGCTCGCTGCTCTGGCTCGCGGGCACCCGCCGCAGGCGGCGGGGTCGGAGTCCGCGACTGTCTCTGGTCTCCTCCCGCCGCCGCGCTTGCCCGCCAGGCCTAACCTCAGCCGCGCCCCGCGCTCCCGCAGCGCGCGGCCTGAAAGGGTGGCCCACGGGTCCCGGCTCCCGTAGCTGCTGGAGAACCAGCGGCGCGCGCGTCTGCGCCCGGCCCGGCCCCCTGCCCGCCAGCCCGCCGCGTGGCTGCCGCCGCGTCCACCCCGACCTGAGGGGGCGGCCTTGAGCCGTGGCCGCTTGCCCCGGGCGCGGGGAGGTCGGCTGCGGCGCCGCTCCGCCCGGCGATCTCCGGATGCTGCTGGGCGACCCGCTAGCTGGCGGGCGCTCCCTGCCCTGGGTCCCTCGCGCGGACAAGGAGGAATGGGTAGCCAGGGCGCGATGGGCCCCGCGGAGGACGAGGTCGCGCGGGGAGCGGACACCTTGTTGCCGGGTCCGAAAGCTCCTTAGACACCCTTGCTGGAGGGAACCGCTGTTCTCAGGCCAGGGTTCTGCCCCGGGCTTGCGTTTCGGGGCTCCTTGGCCCCCAAACCCATTCGCGCGGGTTGCGCGTGGCTAGAGTGCAAGTCCAGATTTTCGTGTCAAACTGGGGTTATGAGCCGTTTACGAGTCACTTGGACGGTAGTAAGGCCTGATCACTCTGAAAGTGTCTGTGGTGTGAAGTCACCTGATCCTTGGCTCCCTGGTTTTGCTGAATGTGAGGTCTTACTGTACGTGTACAAGGAGCGTCCCTGCCCCCTCGAAGACGCAGTTGCGTTGGCAGCGCAGTGTTGTGTATCCCTCTCACTCATAACACCCCTATTTATAGGAGTTTAGCATTTGATCTCTTACTGTGGTGCGAATTGATCGCATGAAATTCTGATTGAAAATTTTGATGGTACTTAAGAAAGGCATAAAGTTTTTTCAAAGGCTTATAAATAGTAAAAGCCTACGGTTTGGTAAGTACGGCCAAGTTAAGTGTTTATTATTAAATACACTACGAGTTCGTGTCTTAAGATTTCTTTTTTTACAGTCTGTAAAGGTTTTGCTGGATAAGATGTAAAACATTTTGGTATTATGTTAACCACAAGGACTCACTTTAATAGGAAAGTTTATTTGAAACATACTTCTTCATTCCTGGTAGTCCTTGGCGCATGTCAGAGGTGTTGATAGACTGGAGTTTTGCTAAGGGAAAAAGAAAAGGAAATAAAGCTCATTTTATTATTGTGTGCCAACCAAAACACTTGACAGAACTGTACAATGGTAACACTCTGTAGAATAAAACACTATCAAAGAAGAGAGGCTTCGCCTTAGATCTCTGCTGGGTGGATTTCTTAAGTAATTAGTTGCTTTGGAATGCAGATGGATTAATTTCGATCTTTTTGTTGGACCCTAGGGGAGGAAGTGTGTGTTCTTTTCTTTCTTTCCTTTTTTTTTGAGTTAAGCGTTTTAGATACAGTTTCAAAATATTCTGTGTGTTTACCTTATTAGAAGAAACAAATTCATACTTTAGTTTTGGTTATGAACGTCGTTTTTGTGCTGTGGTACCTTGAGAAGAGATGATACTCTTCAGACTGTTGTTAAAATAGGGCCCACCATTTATTATTTAATAAATGCTTTTGTCTGCTACTCATACGTTTTTGTCCTTTTTTTTTTTGGACGGGGCAGGAAGACCTTCACTTGATAATTCCTAGCAAGTGATTGCCTAAAACAGCCCCTGTACCTGCTAATTTACTCCGAGTCACTCTTTAATGAATTAAAAACTAAATGAACTTGGTAGAATTTGTGTTTAAAATAAGAAGAAACAGTCTGTGAATGAACAGGGACTCATCTATTTTTGACTGTGTAGAAACTCTGTCTCCCTCTGCTTCCTGGAGAAATAAACTTCAGAAACCAAGTTTGGGGTGAGTCAAGTGTCACTTCAGTAGTTTAGTGTTAGAAAGATGCTTTGTGTTTATTCTTTTTAGAAATGTTGGATCTTTAGAAAGCAAATAAGTTGATAGGATTCTGTAGATATGATTAAATCTATTTAGTAAAGTGTTTTAAAATTCTTGGAAATTATTTAGGGAGAAGGAGCTGCCTTACAGTAAAGATATTATAGGGAAAAGAAACTCTGAGTGAAAATAAGATTATGGTCTTAAGTCAGGTACATATAGGTGTATTTCAGGATTCGTTTTTTTGTGACTGTATTGTAACTTTAAAGTTTTGGAATATTCACAAGTATAAGTAACTTTCTTGAAATTGTTAGACCTTTTCCAAAATTATCCTTTTTCCATAATTGGTATTGGCAGCTGCAAAGAGTACCAAGAGACTGATTAACTAGTCTGATGACGCTGGAGTTCAAAATGTATTTTTTAAATTTTGGGACTTTATAGCACGATGTCTTAAAAAATTGTTTATGCTCATTTGGAAGACCTGTTTGCCACACACAATTGTAAGCAAAGCTGTTTGGCAGGCTCTTAAAGTTAAGAGCCAGAAACGTAAGGGATAGGAGTAGAAGTTAAACTTTTTTTGGCAATAGTGGTTTAGAGCTTTACAGAACAAGGATTTTCTCTAGATAGGTGCAGGGAAGTAGCCCTTTTCTTTTCTTTCTTTTCTTTTTTCTTTTCTTTCCTTTCCTTTCCTCTTTCCTTTCCTTTTTCCTTTCCTTTCCTTTCCTTTCCTTTCCTTTCCTTTCCTTTCCTT
>NW_022436984.1:11710652-11760668 GCF_009761245.1 Sapajus apella | reverse complement strand
TTCCTTTCCTTTCCTTTCCTTTCCTTTCCTTTCCTTTCCTTTCCTTTTTCCTTTTTCCTTTCCTTTTTCCTTTCCTTTCCTTTCCTTTCTCTTCTTTCTTTTCTCTTTTCTTTCTTCTTCTTTTTTATTTTTTTTTTTTTGGGAGATGGAGTCTCGCTCTGTCACCAGGCTGGGTGGAGTGCAGTGGCACGATCTCCACTCACTGAAACCTCTGCCTTCCGGTTTCCAGTGGTTTTCCTGCCTTAGCCTCCTTAGTAGTTGGGACTACAGGCGTGTGCCACTGCGCCCAGCTAATTTTTGTATTTTTAGTAAAGACGGGGTTTTACCATGTTGACCAGGATGGTCTCGATCCCTTTGAGCTTGTGATCCTTCTGCCTCAGTCTCCCAAAGTGCTGGGATTACAGGCGTGAGCTATTGTACCCGGCCAAAGTGTAAAATGGTATTCTGATTTTGTAGACATTTTGGGTTTTCAAAGTCCAGGTGTACTGTTTACTTTCTAGAAAATTTGGGTGTTATTTACTTTAAGGAACATAGATGTGAACATAGAATAACTGAACTTGATCCCACAGTGAATTCATTAGTAGGTTTTTTCCTGTCTGTTTGTCCTCCACACCACATATTGATACAGAACACTTGAGGGCTTTCTCTATGGCTTTAAAAATGGATAGCAGGAAGAAAATACCAACCTGAAAATATGATGGCAATAGGATAATACTTGGTAGATATTTGAGTCGAACAATTAGTAAAGGAAGTAGAACAATTCTGTTAGTTATGGACAGGGAGAAGCATGAAGTCTAAAGAACGGCAAAACCAAAATAACTTTTACAAATGATTTTCCAAGTTATGGTAAAGATATCTTTGTGTGCTTGGGTGTATATACATATTGCTAAGCTTGGATACAGTTTTGTAAAAGTGTGTGTGTTTAAGCCACCTTCACTACCTACTCTGAGACAAATGGCTGTGTGATAGTGGGTATATGGTCTGATGATAGTTATTAGAAACAACTTTTAAGTCATCCAAGACTAGCATCCTCTATTTTCCCAAGAAGATAATATGTACTTTTGACTTACTTTGGATTTGGTCTTCTGACCTGTACAAGTAGAATCTAGGGGATTCCTTTGCTAAGCTACTAGCTTAATAAAAGTTATTCATATAACTCCTGTTCATACAACTTTATGATTGGCACCCAAACAACCACTTAGTGGCTAGCTGGATATCCTGTTGGCCAGTAACTCTAATAACTTGTTGGAGAAGTATGTAACAGGTGAAAGAGACTTTTCTAGAGCCTCTAGTACATTTTATCTTTATTGCAAAGATACTCTGATTGTGGTAGCAATGCTTCTTTAGTCATAGGGAGGATAATGTAGTAGAAAAAGAACAAGAAATCAAATGAGTGATTTTACTTAAGCTATCTGAACCTTGGGCCCTCATATTTAGTAGTGATGATAATCCCGTAACAGGGCTGTCATGGGAAACAGATGATAGGGTGCAAGTGTTTTGTAGTACTTTATAGTTTGTAAGACAGTCTTAAGACACAGCAACATGTATGTAAGCGTGTACCAGTGTGACTACTTGTGTTATTATGCTATTATATATAATGCATATATTTGCAATAAACAGTTACGATTTTTTTCCCGTAATGTGGACAGAGATTTAGTTTGGCCAAGGGTAGTAGGCAAGTTTTAAACTTTATCTGTAAAATGCTGCTAATATGTTCATGATAGGCTTATTGTAAGTGTCAAACGTGTTAAAAGTGCTTAACCCACTTCCAAGTATTCTGTTGAAGGTAGTTATTACTAAAATGGGTGGTTATTTAAGAATAAATAAACTTTGAACTACAAATAGACTTTGAACTAAAAAATGATTTTCAAAATAGGCAACTTGGAAGGTGTTTGTTCAATTTTTAACATAAGATGTGATTATGTATTCATGCTTCTTAGCTGTCTTCATTTTAATAAACGTGCATTTTAGATAATCCTGTGGCAAAGTAGTTATGGAATTATTTCAGTTACAGGATTTCATATGAGTTAATTTTGTATTTTAAGGTTATGGCAGCTTCCAAGTACAGTTGTCCCTTGGCATCCATGGGAGGTTAGTTCCAGGACCTCCCTCTGTTGACAGAATGCAAGGATGCTCCAGTCCCTGGTGTAATATGGTGTAGTATTTGCATATAACCTATGTGTATCCTCCCATATACTTTAATCTCTAGATTATAATACCTAATACAATGTAAATCATTGTTATACTGTATGTTTAGGGGATGATGACAAGAAGAAATGTGTTCAGTACAGATGCAATTAAAATTTTTTTCTATACTTGGTTGGTTGAATTCATGGATGTAGAACTCACAGATATGGATGGCTAACTTGACTGTACAGTGCATTGGCTTTTCAAACAGTAAATCTGCAAAATCTAACTTGGGTCTGTTATGCACAGGATTGCAAAAAAAAAAAAAAAAAAAAACCCCGATTAACTTGAAACCACGCTAACATTGAGTCTCACACAAACCGTATTTTCCCCTTCATTTAAGCCTTTACAATAGGGTCATGGACAGCGATTAGAACTACATCCATCTTTAACATTTTAACTTGAGTTCTGTAAACTTCCTGTGACTTTTTGAATGGATTTAGAGTGGAGACTTGGATTTTAATACTAGGTCTATAATGTTTTTATTTATTTAATTTTTTTGAGACAAGAGTCTCGCTCGTTGCCCAGGCTAGAGTGCAGTGGCATGATCTTGGCTCACTGTAATCTCTATCTCGTGGGTTCGAGTGATTCTCTTGCCTCAGCCTTCTGAGTAGTTGTGACTACAGGTGTGCCACCACGCCCAGCTAATATTTGTATTTTCAGTAGAGATGGGGTTTCACCATATTAGCCAGGCTGGTCTTGAAATCCTGACCTCAGGTGATCCACCTGCCTTGGCCTCCCAAAGGTCTGGGATTATAGGCATGAGCCACTGCACCCAGCCTGGGTCTGTAATGTTTTTCTGTAACTTTTTTTTCCTTCTTGGTGGTTAATATCTACCCTAGCAAACTTACAGTCTTTTTTTTTAAGATGGAGTCTCACCCTGTCACCCAGGCTGGAGTGAAATGGCGCCATCTCGGCTTATTGCAACCTCTGCCTCCTAGGTTCAAGCGATTCTCCTGCCTCAGCCTCCTGAGTAGCTGGGATTACAGGCACTCACCACCTTGCCTGGCTAATGCTTTGTATTAGTAGAGACAGAGTTTCTCCATGTTGGTCAGGCTGGTCTCGAACTCCCGACCTCAGGCTATCTGCCTGCCTCAGCCTCCCAAACAGCTGGGATTACAGGCGTCAGCTACTGCTCCCGGCAGCTATTGGAGTACTTTTAAAAAGTTGTTTTGGCCGGGCACAGTGGCTCACGCCTGTAATATCAGCACTTTGGGAGGCTGAGGCAGGTGGATCACAAGGTCAGGAGATTGAAACCTTCCTGGGTAACACGATGAAACCCCATCTCTACCAAAACCCCATCTCTACTAAAAGTACAAAAAATTAGCGGGGTGTGGTGGCTTACGCCTGTAGTTCCGGGTACTTGGGAGGCTGAGGCAAGGAGAATCGCTTGAATCCAGGAGGCAGAGGTTGCAGTGAGCTGAGATCGCGCCACTGCACTCTGGCCTGGGTGACAGAGTGAGACTCTGTCTCAAAAAAAAAAAAAAATTGTTTTAAATTGTTAGTGATATGTTGATTGTTTATTCCTGTCTCTTTTTATTGTCAGAGAGTGGGCATCTGTTTCAGTGTGTAGTAGTGTGGTAGAAGAAAAGCAAGCTTTAGGAGCTGGGCTAGAGCTCTACAAACAAGTTTTAGTTTCCTGAAGTAAAAAAGCTACCTGAAAAATTTTAAGATTGGTAGATAACATCTTGGCTATGTGCGATATCTCATGCGTGTGATCCCAGCACTTTGGGAGGCTGAGGCTGCAGGATGGAGATGAGCCTGGGAGACACAGTGAGACTCTGTCTCTTAAAAACATAATAATAGTAATAAAGATGTCTTAAAGCATTTGGTGTGCACTGAGTGCACAAAGTTATCATCTCTTCTTTTGAGGGTAGGACATGAAGGGGCTGGGATTAGTTTTCTTTTGGGAGTAGAGGCGGAAATAAGACAGGCAAATAGAGGACCATACTTAGACAAAGAATTAGCTGTTTTCCCTTGATATTTTTAGTTGGCATACTGTGTACCTACCTTATAAAAGGGCTTTTGAGCTGCTTGTAGTGAATACCTGCATAAAATAGTAGAGACAGATGCTTGTTGTAAGCTTTTGAGTAGATCTCACTTTATGCACATTTGTGAGTTAAGTTTATCATTAAGCTTACGTGTTCTCAAGTAGAAATTGCCGTGTGCTAGAGAGTGGTTCAGGAACATGGAAGAAGGAAGCTTTGTCACACTTTGAAGAATGAGTAGCTATTAGCAAAGTATAGGCTGTGCCACTAGTTTGAAGATAAAAAGATAGGTGGTATTTTGGTAACCTTTTTTATGAGATAATTTAAGCATTTGACCCTGATTTCTAAGAATTTTCAATCTAAAAGAGATGCTTAAAAAAATACTTAAAAGCAATTGGATAGAGGCAACTGAAAGACCAAATGATATTAGAGCATGTTTAATAAAAAAAGGAATGGGGCTATTTTTCTCTAGCCAAATAAAGTGAAGACTTGGTTTAAATAACTGGATAATTCCTGGAAAAATTGTCTGAGGATCTCAAAATGTGACTTAAAAACTGTGCTGCTGTCTCCTTTCTTCCTCCTATTTTTGAGCGTGTGTATTTATTTACCACAAGCAATCCTGACATGTACCCTCAAATTGCCAAACTAGAGAGAGGGGACAAAAGGAGAGTATAGTGTGAAGCTCTGACTTTATCTTTGTTTTTTTCAAATTAGTCACATTTTATCTAGTTGGAAGAATGTTTATTTGTCTCTTTTTGGCACCATTCCCTTCTTTTCACAGCTGCTGTTGTAGTAGGAATTTTGTCTGTATTGAGCCAAGTCTGGAATTTGAGCGGATACTTTCTCTCTCTCTCTCTCTTTTTTTTTTTTTTTTTGAGACAGAGTTTTGCTTTTGTTGCCCAGGCTGGAGTGCAATGGCACGATCTCAGCTCACTGCAACCTCAGCCTCCCAGATTCAAGCCATTCTTCTGCCTCAGCCTCCAGAGTGACTGGCATTTTAGGCACACGCCACCACTCCCAGCTAATTTTTTGTATTTTTAGTAGAGACAGGGTTTCACCATGTTGGCAAGGCTGGTCTTGAACTCCTGACCTCAGGTGATCTGCCTTGGCCTCCCAAAGTGCTGAGATTACAGGCGTGAGCCACTGTGCCTGGCCTTCTCTTTTTTTAAACTGCTGCTGAACCAGTCATCTGAGGTAGAGAGATTTGGCAAAATGGAACTTAGTGTCTAATTTCCAGAGTATTGGCATAAAGCTTTTAAAATTTGTCGTGATAGTCCTATTTGATCTAAATATTCTAAATTTAAATATCTATTCTAAATTTAAATATTCTAAGTTTAAGAGAGAGAGAGAGAGAGAGAGAGAGAGAGTGTGTGTGTGTGTGTGTGTGTGTGTATGTATATGTGTGTGTGTGTGTGTGTGTATGTATGTATGTATGTGTATATGATTCCCTTGCCAACTGGCTATCCCAAATTTCGTAGCTCTTTTACGGGCTTGATTTTTCTTTTTTTTTTTTAAAGACAAAGTCTTGCTGTGTCACCCAGGCTGGAGTGCAGTGGTGCAATCTCGATTCACTGCAACCTCGCCTACCTGGTTCAAGTGATTCTCTTGCCTCAGGCTTCTGAGTGGCTGGGATTACAGGCGTGTGCCACCATACCTGGGTAATTTTTTGTATTTTTAGTAGAGACAGGGTTTCAGTAATTTGGCCAGGCTGGTTTTGAACTCCTGACATTGTGATCCGCCTACCTCGGCTTCCCAAAGTGCTGGGATTATAGGGGTGAGCAACGGCGCCAGGCTTACGGGCTTGATATTTTACAACTTTTATAAAGTTATTTTTTTTTTGAGCCTAAAAGAGAATACTTAAGCTATATGCCTGTGTCAAGGAAACCTTCTCTGTTTTTGATGATTCTTGATCCCTGTGTTACAAAATCTTGGAGATCTTGGAGATCTTGGAGTCACTGTACTAAAAATACTTCCGGAAATAGGAATGTAGTACAATGTTGCTTTATAAGGCATATAAGAAAAGTGAACGTCCCTTATAACAAATACGGAATAATGTAGTGTTATCTGTGGCCTTAGGCTGAAGAATGTTTAAGAACTAGCTCTTCCATTTTTACTGTCACCTCTTGACTTTGGGCTTCTCACTTTACATCCAGGCTCTTGAGATTCCCTTATATATGATTTGCTCATTACACTTCTTACTCATCACTTTGAGTTTATCTTTCCAACACAGCTTGATTCTATCACTGCTGTACTCCAAAATTGTCAGTGGTACTCTTCAGCGATGATGTCCAGCATTCTCAGACTATAGTTTTAAAGTCAGCCTTAATCTGATCCTCAGGGTTTAAGAGATACAGCCATCTCCAGAATGTCTTTATTGATAACCCTAGTTTGAATAATCCAAAAAGGGCTGCTTTTTTGCTCAAATGGCATTTCCTTTAAATTACAGTATCCTTTTATACTTGTTTGTGTTAGAACCGTTAAGCGTAAAGACTGTTATTATTGAATTGTACTTCTCTGTCTAGCATAGCGTCTTGCTTTCTGGTTACCAGTATGAAGTAGGTAGGGTGGGATGCCGTCGTCAGTAATTCATTACACATTGGATAGTAGGTATACTGAGAATTGTTGGAGTCAGCGAATAGGAAACAGTGAGTTGCACATTTACTTATATTTAAACATATATACATATCTTGCCAAAGATGGGCAAATATACTTTCATTGCATCTTATATTAAATTAATTAATTAATTAATTTGAGATGGAGTTTCGCTCTTGTTGCCCAAGCTGGGGTTCAGTGGTGCGATCTCAGCTCACTGCAACCTCTGCCTCCCGGATTCAAGTGATTCTCCTGCCTCAGCCTCCTGAGTAGCTGGGATTACAGGTGCACATCACAATGCATGGCTAACTTTTTGTATTATTAGTAGAAATGGGGTTTCACCATGTTGGCCACGCTGGTCTAGAACTCCTGACCTTGTGATCTGCCCACATTGGCTTCCCAAAGTGCTGGGATTACAGGCATGAGCCACCGCGACTGGCCTGCATCTTATATTTTAAAGGTATGCAGTTTAAAACTTGTCCTTCTAGAAAGTTTGTGAAGAAAAAATTGTTCCCCAAGTATTGGGAGACTGTGTAAAGAATTTGCTGACTGTATAAATAAGTACTAACTAGGAAATTTTTGGAAAAATAGCTGTATGCCAAGATTTGTTATAAAGATGAGAAATAACCTCTCCCTCCCACCTTTTTTTTTTTTTTGAGACGGAGTTTCGCTCTTGTTACCCAGGCTGGAGTGCAATGGCGCAATCTCGGCTCACCGCAACCTCCGCCTCCTGGGTTCAGGCAATTCTCCTGCCTCAGCCTCCTGAGTAGCTGGGATTACAGGCACGCACCACCATGTCCAGCTGATTTTTTGTATTTTTAGTAGAGACGGGGTTTCATCATGTTGACCAGGATGGTCTCGATCTCTTGACCTCGTGATCCACCCGCCTCGGCCTCCCAAAGTGCTGGGATTACAGGCGTGAGCCACCGCGCCCGGCCCCTCCCACCTTTTTAATTAACAACTTGTATTTTTGGTAACTTTCAGGTTTCTAGAAGCAAGTGCACATAAGAATTCAGATCTGAGTTTATTCAACAAATATGCTTATAAGAATTCAGATCTGAGTTTATTCAGCAAACATGCTCATTTGATAATAAAGATACAGTTTGGCTTAGTTGGAAGATGATGTATTTTGACAATTATAAAGACCTGGTTGTGCATCCTGAGTTGATTACTTATAAAATGTGTATCCTTGCAGATTGGTTTATCTGAACTTCAGTGTCCTCCTTTATGAAAACAAGGAAACTCATAGCTACCTCACAAAGCGATTTTGAGGTTTAAAGAGATAATAGGCACATAGTAGGCACTCTGTGTTTTTCACTCTTCTGTAGTAAAAGCTACAACACCTAAAATTATTTCATACAGTAAATTGTTTTGAGGGATGGGAAAGTTGCTAATAATGTTTTCCTCTCTTCCCCCAGATGTCCACTTCTTTCAATTCTTTGCTCTAATGTCTTCTTGTAGGAGAAGTTAGCTATTCTGTTATAAAATGACAACTCCTGCTTCCATTTCCCTTGGCTTGCTTTACTTTTCTCTGTAGCTCTTAACACTAGCTGACGTCATTTCTGTTTTCTGTTGCTCTAGCTTTAGGATGTAAGCTTATAAGGGCAGGATTTTTGTTGTTGTTAGTTTTGTTTACTACTGAATCTGTAGTTCTCAGAATCGTGTTATAGGTGTTCACTGACTGTTTATTGAAAGAATAAAGATGTATGCATCTCTGATTCTAGACCTTTCACCCCTGTGTCAGAATTGCCATGGTGCTCGTTAGTGAGGTGCTTGTTAAAAATGTAGATTTCTGGACTCCATGGATCAGCGGAATCAGACTCTGGAGGTAGGGGTCTAAGAATCTGTATTCTTAGCCAGTTACCTAGGTGGTTTTTTTTTTTTTTTTTTTTTTTGAGACAGAGTCTCGCCCTGTTGCCCAGGCTGGAGTGCAGTGGCACAATCTCAGCTCACTGCAGCCGCCACCTCCTGGGTTCAAGCAGTTCTCTGCCTCAGCCTCCTAAGTAGCTGGGATTACAGGCGCCCACCACCAAGCCTAGCTAATTTTTTGGTATTTTTAGGAGAGACAGGGTTTCACCATGTTGGCCAGGCTGGCCGTGAACTCCGGACCTTGTGATCCACTCACCTCAGCTGCCAAAGAGCTGGCATTACAGGCAGGAACCATCCAGATGGTTCTTAAACTCTAATGGGTGTGAGACTCACTGTTTTATGGTGAGGGCGAGGCTCATTAAATACTGACAGTATAACTCAGTCATAGGCCCATGATAAATAAATTACAAATGTGTTGATTATTCTTTGGTAAGCAGTTTTTTTTTTTCCCTGTGATATGGTAAGGAAGGGCTATGTGTATTTGTAATTGTGATCATTTTGGTTACTCTAGTTTTTCCCCAAAAATCCAGTTTAATCTGGAACGTAAGGGAGCTAGAAATCTCAAATATCAGATGTTAGTGAATCCACCTTTTCCAAGCAAAAACAAGCCTTTAAACACACTCTTATTCTGTGCTTGTAATTTTTTACTCATAAGAATCGATGAGCTAATATTAGGGATTTATTTTAAATGATAAGCATCATTATGTAGACTGATGTGAGTCTCTTTACTTTCTAGGGCTGTTTCACTGGGGAACAATGATTGATCTGCTTAAGAATTATCCTATAAAATTGAAAAGCAGTTTAGTATAGTGGAAACAGCATGGGCTTAAAAGATAGAAATCTCGATGCATACACTACCTTTTAGCTGTAGAATCTTAAAGAATTTTTTAAAAAAGTTCTTTGAATTTTCACATTTATTTCCTCTCTCATAATCATGAATTTCTCTAGGATATAAACAACTTACCTAAAAAATAGTAAAGTAAGAAAGTTTCAATATTGTGTACTCTCATCCTTTAAAAATGAGAAATGGGGCTGATAGCTAAGTTACTGGGTTGTTGAGAGGATTATTTAATTGAGTCATTTCAGTAAAAGTAAGTTCTTTTCCCTGTCTGTGGAAGTACATTTTGAGGCACATTAAAATGTTTCATTAAAAATAATATTAATTTATTTCAAACTTACAAAAATGACAGAGAAGGATATAATAGATGCCCAGGTACCCATTGTGTTAATCTAATACATAATGTTTGCCATATTGGTTTTGAATTCTTTTTAAAAGAGAAATAAAATGTTACTGTGCGGTTGAATGGTTCTCCCAATAACTTTTCTCCCCTTTCCTTATAGATATATACCTGTCCTGAAATCGGTATATACTTTCTGGTTTTTAAATAGTTCTATAACATTTGTATATTTCATAAGTAACATATAGTATCTTATGTTTAAAACATTATGGTAAGTGGTTCAGACTATATGCTTTTGTAGCTTGATTTAATTTTTCATTCCACATTGGTGTGGAAGCTTATCCATACATAAATATTTAGATCTTATGCATTAATTTCAATTCTCTGACTTATATTTTTTTTTATCCAGGGTATTTAGGTTGTTCCAAAAATTTTTTTTGTAGTTACAAACAATACTTTGGTGAATGCAGGAATTTCTCTAGGATATAAACAACTTACCTGAAAAATAGTAAAGTAAGAAAGTTTCAATATTGTATACTCTCATTCTTTAAAAATCTGGTCCATGTAACAAAAGTAGGTCCTCCCTCATCTCCCCTGCAAAAAGTACTTAAGAGCCAGTCCAAGACCCTTTTTTCTGGTCTTGACTTGAGGTGAGATTTTTCTTCAAGACTTCTTTGTAGAAGAAAATGAAGAGCCTTAATTTGAGGACTTGCAGAACCTGAATAGAATGACTGAATTTCTGTCTTGTTGATTATAGAGTTCCCCAACGTGGGGTGTAGTGTTCCATGCCTGTAATCCCAACACTTGGGGGAGGCTGAGGTAGGAGGATCCCTTGAGCCTAGGAGTTTGAGACCAGCCTGGGGAACATAGTGAGACCTGGTCTCTACAAAAAATTAGCTGACTCTGGTAGTGCATACCTGTGGTCTCAGCTACTCAGGAGGCTGAGGTGGGAGAATCACTTGAGTCCTGAGGTCAAAGCTGCAGTAAGCTGTGATTGTACCACTTTCCTCCAGCCTGGGCATCAGAGCAAGACCCCACCTCAAAACAACACCTCAAATCTTGGGGAAAAAAAAAAAAAGAATCCCTTGAGCCATTGTTTATTCTAGAATCTCCTGACTAGCTAACAAAGTTGACTTCATAAATTGTAACCTCATTTAAAATACCAAATTTAAATTAACTTTAGTTTTTTTTTTTTTTTTTTTTTTTTTTTTTTTTTTTTTTGAGATGGAGCCTTTGTTGCTCACGCTGGAGTGCAGTGGCATGATCGTGGCCCACTGCAACCTCGGCCTCCCAGGTTCAAGCAATTCTCCTGTTTCAGCCTCCTGAGTAGCTGGGATTACAGGCATCTGCCACTATGCCCGGCTGATTTTTTTTGTATTTGTAGTAGAGACAGGGTCTCACCATATTGGCCAGGCTACTCTCGAACTCCTGACCTCAAGTGATCCACCTGCCTCGGCCTCCCAAAGTACTAGGATTATAGATGTGAGCCCAGCCAACTTGAGTATTTTTTTTCTTTTTTTTTTTGAGACAGAGTTTTGCTCTTGTTACCCAGGCTGGAGTGCAGTGGCATGATCGTGGCTCACTGCAACCTCTGCCTCCCGGGTTCAAGTGATTCTTCTGTCTCAGCCTCCTGAGTAGCTGAGACTATAGGAGTATGCCACCACGCCTAGCTAATTTTTGTATTTTTAGTAGATACGGGGTTTCACCATGTTCGTCAGGCTGGTCTTGAACTCCTGACCTTGTGATCTGCCCCTCTCAGCCTCCTGAAGTGCCGGAATTACAGGCGTGAGCCACTGCACCTGGCCTAGTATTTTTTTTAAGTACACTTTATATTAAAGTGTGTGCTTCTAAGAACTGGTTAATATTTGATGATGAACTTTGGGAAAAATACTTTCAGTTTATACATTTAAACCGTTTTATACTTTTCTTCATCTGTTTTAATAAATTCATAAAAGCATTTTTATGCCTTAGTGTTCTTTAAGTGGGAACAGCAAAAATTCTGTGACACCAGTGGCAGTTACTATGGAAATGGGGTACATTTCAAGTGGAAAATAATATGTAAATCTTACAGGAAAAACAACTGTTTCCTGATTTGATAGTAATGAAGGAAGGAGATGAATGCCATTATATGCTCTTTTTTACCCCCCAAGATGGAGTCTCGCTCTGTTGCCCAGGCTGGAGTGCAGTGGCATGATCTTTGGCTCACCACAATCTATGCCTCCCGGATTCAAGCGAGTCTCCCGCTTCAGCCTCTGGAGTAGCTGGGATTATAGGCATATGCCACCATGCTTGGTTAATTTTTGTATTTGTAGTAGAGATGGGGTTTCTCCATGTTGGCCAGGCTGGTCTCGAACTCCTGATCTCAGGTGATCTGCCCGCCTCGGCTTCCCAAAGTGCTGGGGTTATAGGCATATATTCTTTAAAGCATTTTTTTTTGGACAGAATCTGGCTCTGTTGCCCAGGCTGGAGTGCAGTGGTGCGATCTTGGCTCACTGCATCCCTGCCTCCCTGGCTCCTGGGTTCAAGCAATTCTCCTGCCTCAGCCTCCAAAGTAGCTGGGATTACAGGCATGTGCCACCACACTGGCTAATTTTTGTATTTTAAGTGGAGACAGGTTTCACCATGTTGCCCAGGCTGGTCTCGAACTCCTGACCTCAGGTGATCCGCCCAGCTTGGCCTCCCAAAGTGCTGGGATTCCAGGCGTGAGCCACTGTACCTCGCCTCTTTAAAGCATGTTAAAAGTCTGTTTTAGGATGGTCTTTTGTTGTTGGCAAGAAAGGGCAAGGCTAATGGGAGAAAGTATTTGATAACTGACATTGTTAACAGGTCTTTTCTGGAGTCTTCAAAGTTTTTATTTTTGTAATTCGCCTTTTACTAATTTTGTATAAGAGAAATTTGACTTTATAAGTTCTTAGTATTTTATAGGACCAGATTATAAGTTAAAATATTTTCTTGTAGTATCAGTTTGACGAATAGCTGCTTTTTTTTCTTAAAAAAAAATTTATTGAAGTTTTTGTCAGTACCTGTAATACTTGTATTCCAGGCTGCATCAGTCTTGTGGGCGAGGCCCAGCACTGCCATAAAAGCTCACCCAGGTGATTGGGTGAGCTAGACTAATAATCGTTTAATAGAGCTAAACTACCTAATAGTTTTCAATCCTAGCTCTATATGATTTCCATAGCTTTTTGTTTGTTTGTTTTTAAAGTAGAGATGGTTTTATATACCTTGACTCTTTTGAACTTTGGTATATCAAACCATTGATAGCAACACTGCAGTGATTAGTTTTGTATTAGAGTACCAGCAGTCTCTCAGGAAAAATACAGCATTATGGTTTGGGTTGAAAACTTTTTCCTTCCTTGAAAATTTTATTTTAATATTGTTAGAAACTATATGAAATAAATTAAATAAATGGCACTTACATCCTAAACACCTGTGAAGTAGAGTGACCCTTGTTAGTCCGTATGTCCTGCAGACCAGCAATGTTGGCATCATCTTGGATTTAGTAATGCAGTTTGAAGCTCAACGCCAGTTTTATTGAATCAGAATATGCTTTAATGTTTTTATTTTTAGTCAGAGTTTTGCTCTTGTTGCCCAGGCTGGAGTGCAGTGGCAATACCTTGGCTCACTGCAACCTCCGCCTCCCAGGTTCAAGCGATTCTCCTGCCTCAGCCTCCCGAGTAGCTGGGATTACAGGTATGTGCCACCATGCTCCACTAATTTTGTATTTCTAATAAAGACAGGGTTTTACCATATTGGTCAGGCTGGTCTTGAACTCCTGACGTCAGGTGATCTGCCCGCCTTGGCCTCCCAAAATGCTGGGATTACACGCGGGAGCCACTGCACCCAGCCAGAATAAAATGGCACCTAGCCATTTTACTTTATGTTTTTTTTGAGATAGAGTTTTGCTCTTGTTGCCCAGGTTGGAGTACAATGATAGGATTTTGGCTCACTGCAGCCACCACCTTCCAGGTTCAAGCGATTCTTCCACCTCAGCCTCTCAAGTGGTTGGGACTAGAGACATGCGCCACGATACCCGGCTAATTTTGTATTTTTAGTAGAGACGCGGTTTCTCCATGTTGGTCAGGCTGGTCTCCAACTCACGACCTTAGGTGATCTGCCCACCTTGGCCTCCCTAAGTGCTGGGATTACAGGTGTAAGCAAGCCACCGTGCCAGCCCAGAATATGCATTTTAACGAGATACTCAGGTGATGTGTATTCATGGTAAGGTTGACAAGCACTGCTGTAGGGGAAATAACACTAAAGAAGACCTGGGCTTGATTCCCCCCACAAACAGTGGTTTAATTGTATGTGTTTCTTATTTTTAAAATGAGCAAGTTGGTATGCATAATCTATAAAACCGGTGGAAGTGATATATTAGTTTTAATTTTAAGTATTGAGGCTAATTTTTAAGCATATGTACGGAACTTGAATGTTCTCATGTGTCTTGTCATGATATATATTCTAGGGTATGTATGTATGTTCTATTAATGCCTAAAACCTTGTGGCTCTTGGAAAGTGCTTTTCCCTCTTCAATATATAAAAAAAAATCTCTAGAGTTCTTTAAGACAATAAATATTTGTAACTTCATAGTAACTTTTTATTTTTTAACCAAAATATCTTGGCATGATTAGGTACCATATTCATAGGAATTCATCCAGAAGGAAGTGAAACATTCAGAACTATATTCAAGTCCCTATATCAGGTCATGAGAAAATATTTTAAATTCAAGTTGAGCAGTGTCAAAATCAGTGGATAGCTTAGTTTCTCATCACATTGGTGTAACCTTTGTAGGCCATTATCTTTGAAGGGGATAATACTAACTAAAACATTTTTGTTTTGTAAAATGATTGATTAATTGGTTCTGTTGCTTCTTTCTGTTTAATAAATTAAAGTACTAAGGGGGAAGAGTTTGGATCTGATTTTTAAAAATCTGCCTTGCTGAGATATAATTTATGTAAAATTTGCTGATTTCGGGGTGCAGTTTGTTGACAAATGTGTAGTTTGTAGCCACTGCGGTGATTATATAGAGCATTTTCATTACGTCAAAAAGTTCCCTCAGTAGTCAGTTCTCTTCCTTTAACCCTTAGCTCCCCACAATCACTCATCTGCTTTCTGTCACTGTAGTTTTGCTTTTTTTAGAATTTATTGTAAATGGAATCATACATTTTGTGTGTGTATTTTGTCTTTTACTTATAATGCTTTTTAGATTTACTTGTGTTTTTACATATTGGTAATTTGTTTCTTTTCATTTCAGAGTAGTAGTGCATTGTATGTATGTAACACAATTTGGTCTTGTAAGTTTTAGTTATTCTGGTGAATATTAATGGTATCTCACTAATTGGTGTCATTTCTTCCTTAAATGTTTGGAAGAATTCACCAGAATTCACCAGTGAAGTCATCTGGGCCGAGAGGCGTTATTTTTGATTGTAGGGTGTTTAACGGATTAGATTTTTTAAAGCTGATTCTTTTTTGTTTTACCTACTGAAGAGTGAGAACCTTCTTTTAGTTAGCCAGTTGATTGCTACTGAGCTTATCAGGGTGGGGTTCTTGCTTTCAAATTTTAAGAGGCAGTAATTGGTGTGTATTTGGAACTGTACTTCTGGAGAGTAGGTTACAGGGAATGGTGGGGTAGACACAGAATTTTACAATCACTTGGCATTGTTTCATATGTCTTGAAAACGTTTTTTGTTCCTTTATGGCACCCTCCCATCCCTACTAATCATAAAAATCCCTGGAAGCAGATAAAAGGTCGAGAAGCAGCCCTAGAGTATTTGAGAGACCTTCCCTTGGCTAGTAGAGGTCTTTTAGAGGCAAGAGAAGGTATAATAATAATAGCACTGGCTTGTACCTGTGTACAGTATACAATGATCTGTACCTAGGTCTGCTTCATTGGTGTGTGTTTGGAAATGAATTTCTGGAGAGTAGGTTATAGGGAGTGAATGGGGTCTTGTAAGTTTTAGTTATTCTGGTGGGTAATGTTATCTCACTAATTGGCGTCATTTCTTCCTTAAATGTTTGGTAGAATTCACCAGTGAAGCCATCTGGGCGGAGAGGTGTGGTGTATGTATATTCTGTTAATGTATACCTATACATACATACTATACACCCTGTATGTAGAGTGTGTGTGTATATTCTATTAATGCCTAAAACCTGGTAGGTCTTGGAAAATGCTTTTCCTCCCCAATATGGGGTATGTATGTATATAGGTGTATATATATGTGTATATAGGTATACATACACACTAAAGTGCTGAGATTACATTTGTGAGCCACTGTGCCTCGCCCAAATTTTTTAAGTAATTGATTTGCATTAACAAAGCCCAAATGCTGCATTTTGTTGATATGTCTTTTAAGTTTCTTTTCTATAGGTTCTTTTTCTCCCTTCTGCTTTTGTAATTGTTCAGGTTTTTTTTTTTTGTCCAGTGGAATTTCCCATGTTCTGGATTTTTCTGACTCCATCTCTGTGGTGGTGGTTAATGTGTTCTTCTGCTTCTGCATTTCTTTCCTTGTAATTACATCTAAAAGCTTGATCACATTTATATTAAAAAAAAATTTTCCCACCAGTACATTATAGGGGGTGTTTTATGCTTCCTCATGCTTCACGTCGGGAGCCACATGTCTGATTATCCCTTTGTTGTGTTAAGATTGATTCAGGGGAGTTCGGAGTTAATCTGTTTGTTATAATATACCCCATCAGCTTTTCACCATGGACCTTAGTCATTGTGCCTTGCTGCCTTTTTGAAGTCCCCATTTCTAGGGAATGCCTTCCATTTATGGAGGATCTTAGTTACTATTTAATTGGTTTTTGAGTAGCAGTCTTAAGTCAGATCATTAGTCATATAAATACATGATTGGTAATTGGAGTTCTTTTAGGAAACTTATTTTCATTCCATGTCATACTTGATCTTGAAAATAAATGAAAGTTGGAAAAATGTTATAATCATTTGTGAAGAACAAATATTGGATATCTAATATACGTATATTATTATTTAATAATGATTACCTATTTAATACTAATAGAGCTTTTTAAGGAATTTTTCTCCAGTAACTAGACTGCCAGATTAATTACTTGAGGCTTCTTAGAGGCTCTTCTGAAGGTTTTTTGTTTTTGTCTTTTTTTTTTTTTTTTTTTTTTGAGACAGAGTGTTGCTTTGTTTCTTGGGCTTGAGTGCAGTGGGGTGGTCTCGGATCACTGCAAACTCCGCCTCTCGGGTTCAAGCGATTCTCCTGCCTCAGCCTCTGGAGTAGCTGGGATTACAGGTGCCCACCACTAACCTAGCTGTTCTTTGTATTTTTAGTAGAGACAAGGTTTCACCATGTTGGCCAGGCTGGTCTCGAACTCCTGACCTCAGGCGATCTGCCCGACTCAGCCTCCCAAAATGCTGGGATTATAGGTGTGAGCTACTGTGCCCAACTAAAACTCTTCTTTTAAGAGTATAATAAGGCTGGCAAGTCAGGATATTCTTTTTTTTTTTTTTTAAAGAGGTTTTGCTTTAGCAACCATAAAAAGTCTATGTTATTCCAAAGATCTTGTAATGACTTCCAAAATTATTTTTACCTGGTTATTATTTTCCTTGTTGATGCTCTAAAACTAAATATTAGAGGAGAAGCACTTCTCTTCAATGATTTTTGCTTTTCCACTTTAAAAGTGCTTTGTTGCTGAGCTGCTTTGAAGGGGATTCTAACAATTCAGTTAAGTTTGCTTTGACACCGTGCATTGCTTGCTTTCTTGGCATTGTAGTTTAAGTAATACATTCACCTTATGAAAAATTATGTTTTCTTGATGATGATCTCAAATGGTAATTCCTTCTTAACTTCCAGATAATATTACTGGAAAATTCTTCAGTACATCTGTAATGGCCCTTAACACTTCCCACTGAATTTCATTGCCAATTGATTTTCTTCCTAAACTTCTCACGCCATCTTTTGAGCTAAAAACTTATTTCTTGGGTAGCTTACCTATTCAGTTTTTAAGCATTTTGTAGACTGTAGATAGAGCATCTAAGAAAATGGTTGCTTTTGTGACCAGTCTGGCCAACATGGTGAAACCCCATCTCTACTAAAAATACAAAAATTGTCGAGGTGGTACACGCTTGTAATCTAAATTCAAATGTGACTACGAATTTATCTGTTTTTTCTTTTTAGTTCTCTGAATTTTAATTCATGTATTTTGAGTCTCTTAAGCATTATTATGTCTTTCTGATGATTACACATTTTATATCTGGTAATGCTTTTAGTCTTGAAGCTGGCTTTGATGTTTATGTAGCTACTTTAGCTTTCTTATGATTAATATCTGCATAGTATACCTGTGCCTTTTCCCCTTTTACTTTCAAACTTTTACTTGAACCAAACTGTCTTTATATTAAAAGGGCACCTCCAATATACAGTATATAGTTTTGCTTTTATTTCCCACCCTGTCAATCTCTATCTTTTCATTAGCGTGTTTAGTGTATTTATGGTTGATGTAATTACTGATTTTAGTTGGGTTTAAGGTTGCCATCTTACATGTTTTCCATTTGTCTCTTTTGTCTTTTGTCCTTATTTTTTACCTTGGGTTCAGTGAATTTTTTTAGTACTTTCTTTTGCTTCCTTATTGGCTTTTTAAGCTGTATCTTTTTTCTTTTTTTATTTGTTTGTTTTAAAGCCAATGCTTTAAGGCCAATGATATTCATCCTTAACATATCTGTCTATTTAGAATCAGTGTTTTACCAATTTCCACTTTAAAAATCATAACCTTAGGGTATACTTTCATTTACGTTGCCTCATAACATGCCTCATAACATACTTCATAACATGAAGTATGTAGAAGTAGAAGAATTTTCTACTTCTACATACTTCATAAACTCCACGTTGATCAATTATCTTTTAGGGAAATTAGTTGAGGGGAATAACTAGTCTTTTATATTTGTATCTATTTACTATTTTGGATTCAGATCAATAGGAAGGAATAAAGAGACTTTTCATTTCATAATGTTTCATTTCAGCCTGAAGAACATTATTTAGCTCTCATGTAATAATGCACATCTGCTAATGACAGGTACTCTGCTTTTGCTGTCTTTATTTTGCTTTCATTTTTGAATGAAAGCACTGTAAAGCTATCAGTCCCTTATCTTCTGGCCACCAATGCTTCAGTGATGATGTGATGAGAAGCAGTTATTTGAATTATTCTGCTCTGTATAATATATAATTATTACATAACTAATAATTATTTGAATTATTCTTCTGTGTCTGTTCTCTTTGATTTTTGTTTTTTTAGCAGCCCAGCTGATGCGGTTTTCTTTGTATTAATCTACTGGAGGGTTTGCTGAGGTTTTTGGACCTGTAAATCTCTGTCATCAAATTTTGGTAACTTCTTCAAATATTTTTTTCAGCTCCAACCTCATGTTGTTCTCCTTCTAGGATTCCAGCTGCAAGTTGGATAATTTTCCGCGGGTTCCTGAGACTGTTAGTTTTTCTTCATTCTTTTTTCTCTCTGTACTTCAGATTAGAAAATTTCTTTTGATCTCTTTTCAAGTTCACAAACTTTCTTCTCTTACCTACCCATCCATTGTTGTCCATCCAGTGAGTATTTCATTTTAATTAATACACTTGTCAGTTCTAGAATTTTCATTTTTTTTAATAGTTTCTATAGTTTTTTGGCTAAGCCTCCTCATCTATTTATTTATTAAGACTTTATCTTCCCGTAAGTCCTTGAACATATTTGTAGTATCTGGCTAAAAGCATTTGTCTGATACATTCAACATCTGGGTCATGGCAGAATTGGTACTGTTTACTGCTTTTCTTTCTTGATTATGGGCTACATTTCCTTCTTTCTTTGTATGTCTAGTAATTTCTGATTTATATGTTGTATATTAAATGTTATGCATTGTAGAGAGTTTGGATTCTCTTTCCTTGTTTCTGTTTTGGCAGGCAGTGCAATTACTGGTGGATCTTGACCTTGGCTTTGCTTCATAGTTCATTAGTGTGGATCTGTGGAAAGCTTAGAGAAAATCTCCCTAACTTGGTGGGACTAAATTTCCAAACTGTGTACCTTGCAAATCTTTTCAAGTTGGTTTTATTTAGGCTTTGATTGGATGGATTGTCAGTAGGCCTTCTCTAGAACTTGACCCTTAATTCTAAGATATGTCCATTCTAGTGTCTCAGCTTGATGCCTGAGGTATTCATAAGATGTTTCTTTGCACTCTGGCTGGGCAAGAACTCCAGAGTGTCTCAGTAATGTTTGACTTCTGTTTCTCTCTCAACCCTATAGTAGCTTCCTTCTGGTAAGTGTTGCGTAGTGCTGTGTTCCCCTGCACCTGTGAAGCTTGTCCTTGGCCAAGGACTTCTGGGCTCCACCTCTGTATAGCTCCTTTTTCTCTGGTGTCCTGCCTCACAAATGCCTAATGCTCTGGCAATCTTGAACTCAGATCTTTGTGCTCTAGTTCCTTACGCTATAGTTAGGAAATTTTTCCCAGGCACAGAGCTGGGAGTGATCATGGGGCTCACCTTGCGTGTATCCTTGTGCTACCCATTGTCCATTGCTTGAAAAAAGATGCTCCATATGTTTTGTCTAATTTTATAGCTGTTTGTGGTGGAGAGCCAGTCTGATACCAGTTACTCTAATGACTAGAAGTCTCAAATATCCTCCCTTCCCCAAATAGCTGTGTTTTTAAAAAAGCAAAATAGAATCGGGGGTGATTTTTACTACTTTGCAGTCTGCCCTTGTCCCACTTAATTGTATGCCTTTTCTTTTTTTTTTTTTTCAGATGGAGTTTCGCCTGTGTCGCCCAGACTGGAGTGCAATGGTGTGATCTCGGCTCACTGCAACCTCTGCCTCCTGGGTTCAAGCGATTCTCCTGGCTCAGCCTCCTGAGTAGCTGGAATTACAGGCACCTGCAACCACGCCCAGCTTATTTTTTTAGTAGAGACAGGGTTTCATCATGTTGATCAGGCTGGTCTCAAACTCCTGACCTCAGGTCTCAAACCTGCCTCAGCCTCCCAAAGTGCTGGGATTACAAACTTGAGCCACTGTGCCCGGCCAATTTTATGCTGTTTAAAAAATATATAATTTTTTTAAAGAGTGTATAGGTGTTGGCCAGGCGCAGTGGCTCATGCCTGTAATCCCAGCACTTTGGGAGGCCGAGGAGGATGGATCACTTGAGGTCAGGAGTTCAGACCAGCCTGGCCAATGTGGTGAAACCTCTCTCTACTAAAAAATAAAAAAATTAGCTGGGTGTGGTGGTGCATGCCTGTAATCCCAGATACTTGGGAGCCTGAGGCAAGAGAATTGCTTGAACTCAGGAAGCAGAGGTTGCAGTGAGCCAAGATCACACCACTGCTCTGCAGCCTGGGAGACAGAGCGAGACTCCATCTCAAAAAAAAAAAAAAAAAAAAAAAAAAAAAATTATAAAGCGTATATATGTGTTTTTTAAGCTGGATAAAATGTCAGTACATGGCTAAAATAACTGTTGGGCCACTTTCTAGTTTTGAGGCACACAACATTAATTTTTACCACCAGAAATAAAATTGGTAAACAAACTTGTACATCTTCATTGTTGTCTTTATTTCCTTATAATAAATCCCTAGAGATATATTTATCCATGGTATAACCTCTTTAAGGCTCTTAAAAAAATATGTTCTAGAATAAACTTGAATACCTAGATGCTGTTTTCACTTGGGTATAAAATATAAATGTTGCGGTTCAAGTACTAGGCACTAAAACATGACTTAGCTTTTGTGGGATAACCAATTCTATAAGTAGATTGAATCAAGGTTACTTTCCATAAAAATTTGTTTCAATCTTTTGTTTGGAATGTGAATAATAACTTAAAATATATTTCATTCCTTTTGAAAGGTGAATTCTTTGTTGTCTTTTTATAAGTTTTGTTTTGGGTTGATGTAATCTAACATTAATCCTACATTTTATTGTATTGCAGATTTGTAGTATTTTTTTATTATCTTTGTTTATGACTAAGTTTGAAGTTTGCTGATGAATCAAGATCAGCCCTGAAGTATAAATTTTGCTGTTGGAATACATGCTGAGTTTATGAATTTGGCAGATTTAAGATAAAGTGTGATTAGACAACAAAAAGACAGGTGTCTTTTTTTAAATAGACTTTTGGGTTTTTTTTAGAGCAGCTTTAGGTTCACAGCAAAATTAAGCAAAAGTGTAGTTCACATATACTTCCTGCCCCTACATAAACACACTCTCCTCTGACATCAGCATCCCACACACAGTGGTGCTTTTGTTAAAATCGATGAACCTTCACTAAAACATCATTATCATCCAAAGTCTATAGTTTGACATTAGGGTTCACTCCTGTGGTTGTATATTAAATGGGTTTTTCACAGATTTATAATGACAGGTATCAACCAATTTTGTATTATAGAGAATAGTTTCACTGCCCTAAAAAATCTTTTGTGTTATGCTTGTGCATCCCTTCCCATCCCCCTAACCCCTGGCAGTCACAGCTCTTTTTACTAAGATGCCTTTCTTTTGCTAGGACTTGTGGCAAATACATGTTAGGTAGGTACCTTAGTGTTAAAGTGTGGAGAGATATTTGAGAAGCAGGTGATCATCTGTAGGTGTCTTTTAGCTCTGACCTTGAAAGACCCATTTGGGGGCTAGAGATGGGAGAACTGACTTGGAACTGTGAATCACAAAAATCTGTTGGAGGAAGGAAATCTGCTTGTCCCAGTAAGTTTTTGGCATTGAAGAAGGGAAATAAATCACTATTCTATACACAGGATGTAACTTCAGTTTAAAATCTTTTAGTAGTGCTGAATTTAAAGACTTTTAATTGTAGGTAATCACTAAATGCTAATACAGTATTTACAGATATCCTAATGAAATTTACATACAATTCTCTTTTATTCAATTGCTTATTTCAGTGTTTGATGGAGTACTTTATCTATATTTAGTTCATATTTGTTAGATAAATCATCATGGGGAGTAGATGCAGGTGAATCACTCATTGTTATGCTCCATTATATCTTTGAAATCTATTTGCTACCCTTCCCTTTATTAGTCTGTAGACTGGAAATGGTGACAAATATGTAGTTCTGTCTGTTTGAAAGGCCCATCTTTGTCCATGCCAATAAACTGGGTCACATAGCGATTATAGCCAACTAATATAAGTGCATTTTCAAGTGAACAAAGGTTTTCTGCCCAGTGGGTTTTTTTTTTTCTTTCTAAAAACCAACTACTGCTTCCTTTAAAATAAGAACAAAACTATTTGTTGGTTTTAGCAAAATCACCAACCTCCACATTTGGTTATTGTGATATTTTAGCAGTTATTACTTTTGAGTTATTTTTTAAGTAAAGTGTTTTACTTGGTAGAACGTCATAATTTTTATGCAAGTTTTGTGCTACATACACTTACTCTTGAGTTGCTGGAGGTATTTCCCCAAATGAATTGGTTATTACATTTGCTTATAAACTAGGTAAGGGCAGTGCCAGGTGCAGTGGCTCATGCCTGTAATCCTGGTACTTTGGGTGGCTGAGGTGGGTGGATCACCGGAGGTCAGGAGTTTGAGACCAGCCTGGCCAACATGGGGAAACGCCGTCTTTACTAAAAATACAAGTTAGCCAGGCGAAGTGGCAGGCACCTGTAGTTCTAGCTACTCAGGAAACTGAGGCAGGGTAATCACTTGAACCGGGAAGCAGAGGTTGCAGTGAGCTGAGATCACGCCACTGCACTCCAGCCTGGGTGACAGAGTGTACCGCCTCAAGAGCGTCAAAAAAAAAAAAAAAGGTAAGGGCAGATGTAAGACTCCTGAGTAAAATTTTTAAATTTCATTCATTCAAGAAGTTTGAAGCACCTGCTAGGCTAGGTGTCAGGCATTATTCTGGGTGCTGGAAGACAGAATGGTCAACAGGATAATTGCGATCCTTACTTTAGTGGCACACACATTCTGTGGAGGGGGAGCTATGAGGTACACATTTAAACAAATGAAAAAAGGTTGTTTTAGGAATTGAAAAGAACTATGAAAAATCCTGTTTCATTAAAGTGTTAAGGAAGGGGATCTGTGATTTAGATTGAGTGGTCAGGGAGGGCCATGCTGAAGAGAGAACATTTGAGCTGAGGCCTGGATGATGGAGATGTAAGCCATGTGAATTTACGGGGATAGAGCATTCCAGATAGGGGAGGGTAACTCGGTCAACTTCACATTTAACTATATTATTTACTTGCTACTCTGTGGAGATTAGATTAGATTGGATTGGATAAAAGGACAGGAGTATTATTAATGAAGGGTGATCAGTTAGGTGCTGCAGTGTGAGATAAAATGGCAGTGATGACAGCAGGAATGTTATCAATAGAGATTAAGAAATGAAGAGAAATAAGGTGATTATTGATTAGATTTAGGGGTAAGTAAAAGACATATAGACATATCTCTCTATGTCAGGGACAGCCGACAGGTCTTTGCCAGAGCAGATTGGTGGATGGCAATGTCAGTACACAGCTGTACTGGTCAAGTGAGGATCACCATAGCATTTCAAGGTGAAAACAAAAGCTTCCTCTGTTGGATTGGTTATTTTGAAGTTACTGTTAACTTACTCCTATGGTGCTTACTAGGTAGCATGAATATTTCAACTCACTGAATCCTGATGACAACCCTATGAGGTAGGTACTGCTACTACGCCTGTTTTATGCACACCCCTTTTCCAGATTAGAAAACAGGCACAGAGAAGCTAAGTGACATGCATTGAGGCAGTTTTGCTCCCTAGTTCATGGTCTTAAACCACTAATTAAGCTTGGAAACTTAATCACACCATTTGCATTCTGTTTTGTCATTTATCTGCACTTACCTCATGAGACATTAATTTAGAATTTAACTATATTGCTACTTTTCCTGGAAAGTTCACATTTATATGCATTCAAATAGCATACCTGACTATTGCTGTATACCATTGATACAGGCAGTGATAATGTCCTTTTTAATTAAATATTGATTGCTTTTACTTCCAAAGATTCTCCTTTGAAGTGGCTTCCTCTTTATAATGCATTGTCATTGTTTGCAGCACATTTTGAAATAGTGCTGTTGACTTTGCTATGTACAGTTAAAGGTGTCTCGATGAGGTAAAGGCTCTGATAGTCTTTGCAAATCAGATAAGTGAGATGCTTCTTTTGTTAATAAGATTAAAAATCCACTAATGTGAATATATAATATTTGCTCTGTGAATATTGGTTATGTGGATAAGGCATTATTGAACTGCTGACTAATAATAATATACCATACCTCAGTGGACTGGCTTTTTCCTCAGAGTGGAAGGACAGTCATTGATTGCATTGAAAACAGTGGAATACTGTATGTGTCGTTAGAGTGTAAACTGATGCTTAGTAGACAGGCTCAAGGAGGGTGTCTCTTAGTAATTTTGATGTGGGACAAGGTCCCCAGGAGTAACTCGTTGCTACATGGATCAAGCAGTTGGTAGAGAAGAAAGGCAGACAAGATACATGTCCTCTGAAGCTAGGTGTTTTTTAAAGAGTAGAAACCTAGACTTTGGAAGTGTTTATCTCTGCTGTTTACATTTTCTGTACTTTGTCATCACTATTCAGTAAAGGTTACCTTATTTTAGTGTGTTGTGGTAACCAAAGGGAGGGTTTATATGACTGTTTTGGGGAGCTGTATAGTCTTAAATTGGTGGCTGTAGTGTTTGGTAAGAAAGAGCTTCGGTGGGAGATGAAATTCTGAGATACAAGTGCATCTCATTGACCATCCTTTACTGAAACTTTAATGAGGAGGCCATAGTACTAGGTTACTGTACTTATAGATTCATTATAAGTATCATTTTTGGAAACTTGTTAGAACCATAATTTTCCTCTTTAAGTCTCAGAATGAAAAACAACATAAACAGTTTTTTTTACTTTTTTTTAAGACTGAGTCTTACTCTTGCCCAGGCTGGAGTGCAGTGGCGTGATCTCAGCTCACTGCAATCTCCGCCTCCCAGGTTCAAGCGGTTCTCTCTCAGCCTCCCTAGTAGCTGGGACTAGAGGTGCATGCCGCCACACCTGGCTACTTTTTGTATTTTTCGTAGAGTTGGGGTTTCCCCATGTTGGCCTGGCTGGTCTTGAACTCCTGACCTCAGGTGATCTGCTTGCCTTGGCCTCCCAAAGGCCTGGGATTATAACCACTGTGCCCAGCCACATGAAAAATTTTAATATATGTTTTTAATCTTTGTAGAGTTATTTTCTAGGTGATGGTTACAGGGAAAATTGGAATCTGAAGTACCAGGTGAAATTGATTTTTCTCGTCTTTATCTAGTTTCTGTGTACATACGGTTGCAAAAGTTATTTACAGAATAATGCAGGGCTCAAAAACAGCTGCTGTTCACGTTTAGCCGTTAAGACTTCATTGAGATAGAGGCCATGTTTAGTATTATGGTTTATGTATAGTGGTGTATTAGTTCATTTCCATGCTGCTAATAAAGACATATTCAAGACTGGGCAATTTGCAAAAGAAGGAGGTTTAATGGACTCACTGTTCTATGTGGCTGGGGAGGTCTCACAATCATGGTGGAAGGTGAAAGTCATGTCTCACCTGATGGCATACAAGAGAAGAGAGCATGTGCAGGGAAACCTCTCCTTATAAAATAATCAGATCTTGTGAGACTTATTCACCATCATGAGAACAGCACAGGAGAGACGCTTCCCATAATTCAGTTACCTCCCACTGGATCCCTATCACAACATGTGGGAATTGTGGTAGCTACAATTCAAGATGAGATTTGGGTGGGGACACAGCCAACCATATCAAGTGGGAAATCTTATCAGCATTCTTTGTACTCTTACAGAGGGAGTGAGAAATCCAAAGAACATTGTAATGATCTATAATGGGGGAGGGGACAATTACTTATTTGAAATTTTGCTTTAGTTGTGGTCCTTAATGAAAATTTGTAATGTAGGGATTAAAGTAACTGATTTCTTTCTTTTTAAATTCTAGGTGAGAATTATGAAGATGATGACCTAGTAAATTCTGATGAGGTTATGAAGAAACCATGTCCAGTACAGATTGTTCTTGCTCATGAAGATGACCATAATTTTGAACTTGATGAAGAAGCTTTGGAGCAGATATTGCTACAGGAGCACATACGAGATCTTAACATAGTAGTGGTATCTGTGGCAGGAGCTTTTCGTAAAGGGAAATCATTTCTACTGGACTTCATGCTTAGATACATGTATAACAAGGTGAATAGTCTTTTAAATTGAACCCAATTAAAAACAAAAAAAGTCCCAACCAAGCCTGTTAAAAAAATAGAAAAAACCCAGAACTATATCTTTTTCTGTTTAAGTGGTCTCACTCTGTTTCCCAGGATGGAGTGTAGTGGTGTGATCACGGCTCACTGCAGCCTCAAACATCAGGCTCAAGCAGTCCTCCCAATTCAGCCTCCTGAGAAGCTAAGACTGCAGGCATATGCCACCACACCCAACTCTTTAAAAAAAAATTTTTTTTTTTTTTTTTTTTGTGGTAGAGATGGGGCTCTCACTTTGTTGTCCAGGCTGGCAGAACTGCATTTTTAATTTTATAGAAATATAATTCTTTATAGGAATTCCTGGTCAAGCTAGTAATGTGAAGTTAGAGCTCTTCTTAATCACCATAATTCCTTTCTGCACACTACGTATGGAAACATAATCGAGCATCTATGTTCCAGGCAATGTAGCTCTAACTCAAGTTGTCTGAGTATAACCTGAAAGTCTCTGAAGTGCTATTTATCTTCTTTCCCTTTTTGTTATTTCTTCATACTTTCCTTCTTGGCCACCTTTATAGTGAGCAAAGTAGAAGGATAAAGATCTTTGAAAAAGTATATCTGTGTTCCTCAAACAAGTCACTTTTAGTGACTATTACTTTTTGAGATGAAGTCCAGTTTCTTAGAGCGGCTTCTACAGCCATCTGTGATCTCTGAACCTCATTTCTTGCCCTTCATATGTCAAATAAACTATAGTTTTTGCTGTTCCCTGAGTATGCCATGTTTTTTCTCAAATATTATGGTATTCTTGGCTCATATTTTGATGGGGGACTTCCCTGACATCTAGAACGATATTATATCCTCTTCCTAACTCTCATGGTACATGTTGTATGTTTTATTGATGCTACTTTAATTGGCTGTTTTTTTCTGGCTGCTGTAATAATCTCTGTCCTGAGTGGGCCCTCTGTTGGTTATCAAGCACCTGCTACAACAGTTGGGTCTTAGGTGTTACTTACTATTTTAATTGATGAATCTCCTTCTCTTCCATGCATTTTCACTTTGAGACGGTACCAGACTTTGACTTTCTGTTCTGGAAAAAAAAAAAAAAAAAAAAAAAAAGCAAAAAAAATATTTTCACTTGAATTGGAATGTTTTTCTGATAATTGCAAGTTGGACTGAGGGAATGGAAGTTTGATAGGGAACAAGGAGAAGGAATTGGAAATTTTGGAGTGGAGCACTTAGTGGGTAGGGAACTTTTGAATTCAGAAGCCATGTGAAATTACTAGAAATACTTTGACAGAATTATATAATTGTCTAAACACCTGTGAGGGTGCTCACCTTTATGAATTCTGTGTAAATCTGTAATTGAGTGTGCATTCTTCTTGAGATAGAAATAAGGTAAACATTCTCAGTTGGTTTTCCAGGAAGCTTTTCAGTAGTCTTTTAATAGTGATCATTTCACATATTCTCAAATATGCCTGAGTATCAGGTTCTATCTCAAATAGTTTATATTAGAGAACAAATTTACATGTTTAGGACATTGAGAGAGAGATATCATTTTAAAGTTTTCCCATTGATTGAGACGTGATCTCACTCTGTCACAGAGGCTGTAGTGCAGTGGTATGAACATGGCTTACTGCAGCCTCAACCTCCTGTGCTCAAGTGATCCTCCCACCTTAGCCTCCCAAGCAGCCGGCACTATAGGCATGTGCCACAATGCTTGGCTAAATTTTAAATTTTTTTGTAAAGATGGGGATCTCACTATGTTGCCCAGGCTGGTCTTGAACTCCTGGCCTCAAATGATCCTCCCACTTCAGCTTCCCAACATGTTGGGATTACAGGTATGAATAAGTTTGAGCTCTTGATTCTTCATCACTGTAATTCCTTTCTGCATATACTACATATGGAAACATATGATTGAGCATCTTTGTTCCGGGAATGGAACATGCTCAGCTAAAGTTTTCCCATTTAGACTTGATCCAAAATTTTACATTTGAAACAGAGAAACGTATAAGTAGTGGCATACTCGTTTTTAAAAAAGACTACATTAAAGATGATAAAGGGTTTCTATATTTTCAGTTCCACTAAATCCTTAAGTTAGCCTGTGTATATTGTATCTATCTGTGTCTTAGCTGTTCAGTGCAAATGTAATTTGTTCCAAGTAGGTCACAGACAATAGAAAGTTAGAAGGAGAGGGAAACTTAGATCACTTATCTAGGAATGACAGATAAGTTTCACCTCAGGTGCCATTTCTGTTTCCATCTCTGATTGTAGTGGCTGTTCAGAGGGGAGTAGCAGCCCCCATTTGTCATGTATTTGTAATCTCAGCACAAACAGAACTCTTTTTCCTGGGGGAGTCGCAGAAGCCATGCAAAGGTTATGATGGCCTGAGTGAGGTTATACATCTAGGTAGAGGCTTCTAAGCTGAAATGTCTTTATTAGCTTTCATTTATAGTATTTCCCTATATATTATATATTTCCTGATATAAATCATCTTATTCTGCCAATCAAAAATTGCATTTAACTGGTATCTGATTTTTGGATAATGTGCCTCCACTTAAACTGATCATGTGGTAGATCATGCTTTTCCTATGAGATGAAAGTAAAGGAGAAATAATGGGATAGTTGGATTTATTTTATTAACCTGTATGCCTACAGAGGTGGGATGCTAGCTGAAAGAAGCAGAAGAGTAGTGACATACTGACAGTGTAAGTTTTCAAGGTTGACCTGAGTCAATGTATGTAAGTATGCAGTTGACGAAGGTGGTGAGTAGTTTTACAAGAGGAGATGAAAATCTGTAATCAAAGATAGAATCGGTGGGTTTGGTTGTGGTGTGAGGGGTGTTGGCTTTCCCCTCCTAAATAAATGTTATTCTCTCAAGTATTCTATGTCCCCTCACCACTTCTAATTCTTATTTGCTTATTTAGGGTTGTGCTTTAGATAAATATATCTTTTCCTTAAGATGTTTTTCCCTTGAAGTATAATTTACATACAGAAAGGTGCACAAGTCTTAAGTGTACAACCTGATGAAATTTTACATAGGACTACACCCTTACTACCACCACCCAGATGAAAATACAGAACAAACCTGCACGTTGTGTTCCTTCTCAGTTAGTATCTACCCCCCAAAAGTAACTGCTGTTCTGAACTTCTCACCACAGGTTCATTTCACTTGTTTTTGAACTTCACATGAATGAAAATCATACTATAGGTATTCTGTGTTTGGTTTATTTTGTTAACATTATAACTTTGAGATGTACCCATTTTTCTCCATTATTTTTGTTGCCTTAATGTTCTACTGTATGAGGGCTGGGCATGGTGGCTTACACCTGTAATCTCAGCACTTTGGGACGCTGAGGCAGGTAGATCACCTGTGGTCAGGGGTTCAAGACCAGCTGGGGGCCAATGTGGTGAAATCCCACCTCTACTAAAAATATAAAAATTAGCTGGGCGTGGTGGCGTGTGCCTGTAATCCTAGGGAGGCTGAGGCAGGGGAATTGCTTGAACCTGGGAGGTGGAGGTTGCAATGAGCCGAGATCGCACCATCGCACTCTAGCGTGGGCAACAAGAGTGAAACTGTCTCAAAAAAATAAATAAAATAAATGAATAAATATTCCACCGCATGATTATGCCACATTTTACTTATCTGTTTAACTGCTGATAGATTTTTTGCTTTGATATTACAATTTTTAGTCATCTGATTTTTCAAAAGTTTTTTTTCTTTTTTAACAATATTAGAGGTCATATATTTTATAAGTTTTCAAACACATTTTTTATATGGGAATATAACAAAGAGAGCCTGTGTACCTGTACCCTTTACTTAGTTTCTTCTAATGTTATCATTATTAGTGTGGTACATTTGCACAACTAAGAAGCCAACATTGGTACATTAGTATTAACTAAACCCCAGACTTCATTCAGGCTTTTGCAGTTTTTCCATTGGTGCTATTTTTTTAATCCCGGGATCTAATATGGAGTATGATTCCTAGATTTAGCTGTCTTGTCTCCTTAGTTTCTTCTGGTCCATGAGAGTTTCTCAGCCTTTCCTTTTTTTTTCATGATCTTGACTATTTTTTATTTTTGAGATGGAATTTTGCTCTTGTTCCCTAGGCTGTAGTGCAATGGCTCGATCTTGTCTCACTGCAGCCTCTGCTTCCTTGGTTCAAGCAATTATCTCACCTCATCCTCCCAACTGGCTGGGATTACAGGCGCCCCCACCACGCCCAGCTAATTTTTGTATTTTTAGTAGAGACGGGATTTTACCATGTTGGCCAGGCTGGTCTCAAACTCCCGACCTCTGGTGATCTGCCCGCCTTGGCTTCCTAAAGTCCTGGGATTACAGGCATGAGCCACTGTGCTCAGCCATCTTGACTATTTTGAGGAGTACTGGTAAAGTATTTTGAAGAATATTCTTCAATTTAAGTGTGTCTTACATTTCTCTCTTGGTTAGACTGGGATTATGGGATTTTGGAAAGAATACTACTGAGGTCAAGTACCCTTCTCATAACAGCATATGTGGGGTGTGTATAGTCACATGATACTGCTAGTAATGATAGTCTTCACCCCTTGGTTAAGCTTGTGTTTGCCATGTTTCACCCCTGCAGGCTTGCTAGTTTTTAGTCATTAATTCTACCCCAACCTCACAACAGGGAAGGAGGAGGATTAAGCTCTACCTTCTGATAGGAGGAAGGCATCTAAATATATTACCTAGAATTCTTCTGTTGGGAAGAGTTGTATCTTCTCCTCATTTATTTATTTATTCAATCCTTTATTTATGGGCTCATTTATACTTGAGTTATAATCTGAATCATTTATAAAAAAAATTTCATCTTTTAGAATCAGGGGCTATATGTGCAGGTTTGTTACTAGGGTGCATTTTCTAATGCTGATGTTTGGGGTATGACTGATCTTGTCACCTAGGTACTGAGTATAGTAATCAATAGCTTTTCAATCCTTGCCCACTCCCTCCCTCTCCCCTCTAGTAGTGGCCATTGTCTGTTGTTGCCATCTTATGTCCATGAGTACCCTAGTTTAGCTTCTATTTTTAAGTACGAACATGTGGTATTTGGTTTTCTATTCCTGCATTAATTCGCTTAGGATAATGGCGTCCAGCTACATCTATGTTGCTGCAAAGGACATGATTTCATTCTTTTTTGTGGCTGCATGATTTTAGTTAAATCCTTTCAAAGTGAAATAGATTATCCAGTGTCATTAGGAACTGTTAGAAAAATGCTGATTAGATTGTCACATCTGGCCATTGTCAAAGTAGTTTGAATTCTAGGAATCAGTTTACAATGGTCAAACTTAGAATTATATAATATACATGAAACTAAATACAGTGCTTGGGATATTGATGCTAAGTAATGGTGATAGCTATTATTACTGAATTCTCCTAGATAAGGATTCTTAATTCTCTATAGAGTTGCTTCTGCTTTTATAACATTTCCTGTTTTTTCTTTTTAAAACTTTGTTATGAATAACTTTGTTAATAAACACATGTAAAAGTAGACAATAATGTAAATGCCCATATACTAAACAATTTTTAGCACTTATCAACTCCATCAATCTCGTTTCATCTGTAATCCAACTCACTCTATACCTTATGTATTATTTGGAAGTAAATCCTAGACTTCATATAATTTCATTTATAAATATTTCAGTATGTGTCTCTTAAAGATAAGGACTTTTTTGGACATTACAATAATATAAAAATAATTCCTTTAGTATTATAAAATGTCTGGTGTGTTCAGTTTTCTAGTTGACTCAACTGCTTTTTGTTTTTGCTTTTTTTTAAATAGTTTGAATCCAACCAGATGAGGTCCACATTGTGATTGGTTGTGTTTGAAGTATTTTTAATACGTTTTAGCTTTCCCTCCCTCCCTCCCTCTGTTTTTCTTGGCAATTTATTTGTTGAAGATACTGCTTGCTGGTTATAGGGTTTCCCACTCTGGATTTGTAGATTGCATCCCGTTAGTGTAGTTTTACATGTTCTGTGTTCTGTGAATCTTCTGTAAGTTGTTAGTTGTTAGAGACTTCATCAGACTCAGGTTTGACACTCTTTTTGGCAAGAGTAATTCATAGAGAACTATGTCTCCTTCCATTAGGAGGCACATATTATTTTATGATATAATGGTTTTTTAATCCTTACTGAATTCTAGGTATTTTGATTACTAAGCATTTAGCAGGCATTATCTTACTTCGTATTCACAGATAACCCTGTGCAGTAATAATTGTATTTCAACTTGGTAGTTGAGGAAATGAGACTCAAAGTAAGTGGCAAGGCTTAAATTCCAGACCTGGTAATTTGATGCCAAAGCCTTTATTCTAAAAACTATTATGTAAATTATATTTGGTCATTTTCCCATATATTTACAGTATGTAAAGTGCAGGTTACTTTATAGGATATACCTACACTAATTATTTTATAAATGTTCACTTTTCATTGTTTACTTCAGAGTTTGGACTAGGCTTATGGGAGGATATGTGTGAGTACAAATGTAACTTCTCTTGCTGTCCATTGGTATCTAAGCTTAAATAAAGATCCTTGCTCTATTTGTTACACAAGAGTTTTGACTCCATCTACAGCATATTTGCTAATGGCATTTTAAAGAAACTGTTCTTTATGTTTTTATTCTTTGCTGTTTAAAGAGCTGCTCCCTAAACTGTTGCCAGAGACCAGGAGTAAAAAACTATCTTTAAGAATCATACACACTGCTGCATATAATTTGCCACAAGCACAGATATCTCAGAAATGAGTCCTATGGATGTGGAACTTGATTTTACGCTCCTCTTTAAGGGTAACAGTGCCTGAGATTTCATGGGAAATGTATGAATGAATACATCTAGAAAAACTTGGTTTGTTTTATGTTCTTTCTGAAGAACAAAATGTATTTGGAGGAGGAGCGGTATTTTAAAATGCTTATTCTTGGATCATTTTATTATTTATTTTTTATTGGGTGTAACTTACATGCTTAAAGTGTATAAACCTTAGTATAGCCAATGCATTTTTATATAACTATGCCATTGTAACCACTGTCTCAGATCAAGACAGAGAGCATTTCCTGCATTCTAGGAGGCTCTCTCATTCCCCTTCCCAGTTACTGCTATCTCTGGCTCTCAAGGGCCACTACCGTTCTGACTTGTATTAATGTAGATTAGTTTTGCCTGCTATAAAATCTCACATAAATGTAATCATAGAGTATGTACTCTTGTGTCTGGTTTCCTTCACTAAGCATTAAGGCTGATGTATGCACGTTGTTATATGTATCAAAAATATGTTGTATGTTACTTCTATTGCTAAGTGATATTTCACTGGATAATATATGATTTACCCTTTCTACTGATAGACATGGGTTTCTAATATTTGTCTGTTACAAATAAAATGGCTAATGAACATTTCTCTACAAGTCTTGGTGATGTAAGCACTGAATTCTGTTGGGTTTATTCCCAGGAGTTGAATTGCCAGTTCACAGTGGAAAAATACCCATTTAATTTTAGTAGAGATTGCCAAAATTTTTTCTGAAGTGGTTTTACTAATTTTACACTTCCACCAGCAGTGTGAGAGACTTACAGTTGCTGTATATCTTGTGCCCAGTATTGTCAATCTTTTTCATGTTAGCTATTCTGATAGATGTGCATTTTGTTGATTTAAAATTATCTATATACAAGTTCATTTGCTCATAAAACCTTTTGCCAGATTTAACGTAGAAGTTTAGCTTATTCATTTAATTATTACTTTAACTGAATTTACTTTTGAATATTTATTATAAGTGAAACTATAGAACTTATGTAACACACTGCTGAAAGTTTGAATTTTATATTATTATTATTTTTGTCAATGTGAGAAGCAGGCAGACTTTGACCAGAATTTTAAGACTCAATAAGGAAATAAAAATTATGGGCTAATTATTATTATCATTATTATTATTATTATTATTTTAACCTGAATATAAGATAAGGGGATTGGATACAGAGGTTATGTGGACTGTCTTCCCCTTAGCATATGGGGGTCCCTGCTGCTGAGACTTTGATTTTGGAATTGAAACTAATTTTTAATTCTTTCCTATGTAGATTTCAAATTAGATTAGATGTCAGTTAGGAAAACTTCATCAAGTGTTACCAAAGCTAGAGGAATCAGAAATAAATGAGATGGAAATGTTTACAATATTGTTTGAAGTCCTTATTGCAGTGTTTTAGGAGAGAGACTCTCTTGATTACATTCCTGAACCTGTTGCCTGAAAATACTCTGTCCTGTGTAGCTTTTCCAGTTTTAAGCCACAAATGTATGTACTGCCTCTTTTGCAGTATCGTAAAGACAGAGCGCCCCTGTCATCACATATTTTGATTTTGGATTGGAGAGAACATAAATTATAGATCTTTTTTCATTCCGAAGTCTTTGTTCTAGTAGGTTATATTAACTGTTTCTAAAGTAATTGGTTTTATTTAGGCTATTTATTGAAAAATATCTCAAGCAACAGACTGTTACACATAAACACTGACTACTCAAACACCAGCTTTAGAACATTTAGGGAATTAAGCTATCTTATATAATGTAAGTTCCTTTTATGTTAATAGTAACTATTTTTGAAGGAGACTTTTTCAAGGCAATAACTCCCTACTTCCTTCCCACTCTTTGCCAGGACAATTTTGCTATTCAGCTTATAAGTTTTTTAAAAATATATTTTAATTTTTTTAGAGATATCACAGCTCACTGCAGCCTGGAACTCCTGGGCTCTGGTAATCGACTCCAAAGGGTCTCACTTTTTTGCCCAGCTTGGTCTTGAACTCCTGGGCTCAAGCAGTCCTTTTGTTTTGGCCTCCCAAAGTGCTGGGATTATAGGTGTGAGCCACTGTGCATAGCCCAGCTTATGAATTTTAGTTCAGAATTTCTTTTTCTGAGACTGGGTCTCACTCTATTGCCTAGGCTGTCCTTGAACTCCTGATCTCAAGCAATCCTCCTGCCTCATCCTCCCAAGTAGCTGGGACTATAAAGCATGTGCCATTGAGCCTGGCTTCAGAATTTCTCTCACAAATTTCTTTCCTTTAATATGATACATTTTCTGTAGGTTGGAGAATGTATACCATAATCCTTTCATCAAGAAGCAATGTTGAGCCGTAATATTGATGTTACATTGCACTAGTATATGGATAGTTAACAGAAATTTTAGTGGGCCATTCGTTCTTCTGTAGACTCTGGTAGTGTTATATGAGTGGGTTTTGTGTGACTAGGAGTCTTTGTTGAACTTTGTGCACTAAGAGTATTTCATTTTTTGTTTTTCCTTTAATAGTACTATTGAGATATTCACTTACCATGTCAGTAGTTCACTTAAAAGTGTGCAATTCAGTGGTTTTTCATATATTCACAGAGTTGTGTAACTATTACCACAATTAATTAAAAAATGTTTCCACTGGCAGGGCATGGTGGCTCATGCCTGTAATCCCAGCACTCTGGGAGGCCAAGGCGAGAGGATTGCTTGAGCCCAGGAATTTGAAACCAGTCTGGGTAACATAAGGAGACTCCACTTCTACAAAAAGTTAAAAAATTAGCCGAGCGTGGTGGTGTATACCTGTAGTTCCAGCTATTCAGGAGGCTGAGGCAGGAGGATGGCTTGAGCCCAGGAGGTTGAGGTTGCAGTGAGCCCTGATTGTGCCACTGCACTCCAGCCTGGGAGAGAGCAAGACCCTGTCTCAAAAAGAAAGTTTCCATCATCCCAAAATGAATCCCTTAACAGCCCTTTAGCTGTTACTCCCACAGCCTTTCTCCAAACCCTCAACCTGAAGGAACCACTAATCTATTTTCTGTCTCTATGGATTTGTCTATTCTGGCCATTCATGTAAGTGGAATCTTAAAAAATGTGGTCTTTTGTGACTGGCTTCACTTAGCATAATGTTTTCAGGGTTCATCCATATTATAGCATGTATCTGTACTTCTTTCTTTTTATGGCTGGGTAATATTCTTATATGGATATACCACATTTTATCCATTCGTCAGTTAATGGACAATTGGTTGCAACTTTGTTGCTATTAGGAATAATACTATAATATTAATACATAATACATTAATTACATAATATTTTTATTTGTATATGTTATAATAATGATGTGAAAGAGGCTTTTTCCTTCATTTTTTGGTTATCTGTCCCAGCACCATTTTTGGAAAGACTGTTCAACACTTTTACTATTGAATGCTTTTGGTACCTTGTTGAAAATCAGTTGATTATAAACATAAGAATTCATTTCTTGACTCTCAGTTCTGTTCCATTGCTATAATACTTGTTTTCTTTTTTCTTTTAGTTTTTGAGATGGAGTCTTGCTCTGTTATCCAGGCTGGAGTGCAGTGGCACAATCTTGTGTGACTGCAACAGCCTCCGCCTTCTGTGTTCAAGCGATTCTCCTGCCCCAGTCTCCCAAGTAGCTGGGACCACAGGCACATGCCACCACGCCAGCTAATTTTTTTTTTTTTTTTGAGAGGGAGGCTCTCTCTCTTGCCAGGCTGTAGTGTGGTAGCACCGTCTTGGCTCACTGCAACCTCTGCCTCCTGGGTTCAAGTGATTCTCCTGCCTCAGCCTCTTGAGTAGCTGGGACTACAGACGTGTGCCACCACACCTAGCTAATGTTTGTATTTTTAGTAGAGATGGGATTTCACTTTGTTGGCCAGGATGGTCTCCATCTCTTGACCTCATGATCTGCCCACCTTGGCCTCCCAAAGTGCTGGGATTACAGGCACGAGCCACTGTACCCAGCCAATTTTATTTTTGTATGTTAGCAGAGATGGGGTTTCACTGTGTTGCCCGGGCTGGTCTTGAACTCATGACCTTAGGTGATCCACCTGCCTCACCCTCCCAAAGTGCTGGAATTACAGACATGAGCCACCATCCCTATCTGCTTGCATGATTTTTAATGGGAAGTTCAGTGTAATTCTTATCTTTGTTCCTCTATAGGTAAAGTGTTTTGTCCCTGGCTTCTTTCAAGATTTTCTTTTTGTGTTACTTTGCAGCTAGCTATGATATACCTAGTGGGGATTTTTTGGTATTTATCCTGCTTTGTGTTCTGTCCTCTTCCTGGATCAATTTCCTATCTTATAATTCTAAAATTTGTATATCTGAGTCTTGTTCTGATGTTTTTTTTGTCTTTTTAGTCTATTTTTTCTTGCCTTTTGGCCTGGCTTGTAATTTTTTGCTAAAAGCTAGACATGAAGTATCAGGTAATAAAGAATGAAGATTTAGGCTTTTATTATGAGGTTATATGTTAATCCAGCTTGAAGATCTACTGTGTTTAATGTTTTCTGTAGCTGCAGATCCTAGAGGCTTCAGTTTCTCCCTATTTATGGTTTCCCAAGACTTATCGAATTCGAAATCTGTTGTCTTGCAGCTTTCTTATTTGTAATCCTGTTATTATATTGTTATTATATTGGAGCCCTGTTGATGAGGTGGTAATATGTAGGAGAGTGGAAGCATCATATGTCACCTTATGGGTAAATCTTAGTTTTATTTTTATTCTTTTTGAGACAGAGTCTCCTTGTGTTGCCCAGGCTGGTCTTGAACTCCCGAGCTCAGCCTCTTGAATAGTTGGGACTACAGGCACACACCACTGCACCTCTAGCTCCTTAGTTTTTTAGTGGGCTTGAGTCCTGGGCTTCAACCCTTTTTTTTTTTTTTAAATCTTAAACTAGACAGAAAGCCTAGACGGGACTGGAGTTGGCTAATTGCTCCTGCCTAGGGTTAGATTTTCTCAAGAGGGCAGACTTTTGTTTTGGGGACTGCTGTCTCTGTCTCTGTCTCTGTCTCTGTCTCTCTGTCTGTCTCTGTCTCTCTGTCTGTCTCTCTCTCTGTCTCTCTCTCTCTCTCTCTCTCTGTCTCTCTCTCTCTGTGTGTGTGTGTGTGTGTGTGTGTGTGTGTGTGTGTAGTGGTTATACCCTTGTCAGTCATGAGAAACCTTTGTTCCATTTTTACTTTGAGAACTTTGTGAAGTTCTTTGAGATAAAATTCGGGAAAGTGTGGGGTTTGCTAAGACTGAGCCTCTAGGGGTTTTTCACTCTTAAACTAGTTCACTCTCAGCTTTTGACAATTTATTCAAATTGCCATTTAAGTGTTCCTACCAGTTGCTGGTAAGCCGACCTCAACTCATGATCCTTTGTGTTAGTTTGTTTCTTGTGATTTTGCAGAGGTGGTTAGACCTGTGACCTCAGTTCTTTGATCTAAGAAAGGAGAGTTATTGATTTTTCAGTTTGCTCAGCTTTTTTTCTTGTTGTAAAGATGGGTCTGATGACTTCTAAACTTTTTACATGAGAAAGCTGAAACTGGAAGTCTAATGGAAGACCAAGCCACATCTCAATTTAATTACGAAAGGTATTTGCCCTTTCCGTTTTGTTAGCTTTCAAGGGTACGTTTTTTTTTCTTAAATTGTGGTAAGATATGCATAACGTAAAATGTACCTCTTTAGCCATTTGTAAGTGTACAGTTCAGTGGCATCAAGTCTGTTCCCATTGCTGTGCAGCCATTGCCACCATCCATTTCCAGAACGTCTTCATCTTCCCCAACTGAAGCTCTGTGCCCATTAAACACTAACTCCCCATTTCCTCCTCCTCCTGGCATCTACCATTCTATTTTCTGTCCTTATGAATTTGACTAAGCACCTCGTTATGAGTGGAATCATGGAATATTTGTCTTTTTGTGTGTGGCTTATTTCATTTAGCACAGTGTCTTCAAAGTCAAAAACACTTTTTAAGCAGAACCTTTTATCAAAACATATTAAATTCCTCTTCAGCATGTACCTAAGTTGTTAGAGTTGTCCTTTGTCTGGGCTCATGACTTGGGTCAGTCATAATTTCATTGATTTGTCTAGCCCCAGAAGGGAAGAGTTGGACATGGATGGGGACGGGGTTGGATAAGATGTTAGACAGTTTTAAACTATTTTAAAGTCAAATGTTTTATAATTTGTTCCAGGACTTGCAGAGTGTTCTCACATATTCAAATGAAAATAGTAAATACAGTTGGTGGCTAGAATGTGTACAGTATTTATCCTGTCCATCAGTTTGGGTGCTGAGTGTTAATAACCTGTCTCCTGAATAGATACTAGTTTTATACAGATGAAGATTTTCATTTGTGGTGGCATGGGGAGTGCCATGCAACTAGGGAGGATCTCGCTTATTATTGTAGCACTATTTGAATCTTAATTTCATCCTTTTTAATCCTTTTAGTTGAGATAATTTATGGCTTCTGTTTGAACCTTTATTCTTCCAGCCTGTCCACTGTGAAAGGGAGTCAGCTTGCCAGCAATCAGAAGCGGGTGTGCTCTAATACATGTAGGCCTGGCAAGACAGCTAACTCTTTGTTTGATCACTTGAGCCTGGGAGGTCAAGGCCACAGTGAGCCATGATCCATGCCACTGCTGTCTAGCCTGGGCGATAGAGCAAGACCCCGTCTGTCTGTCTCTTTTTCTTTCTCTCTAACCAGATAAATGTTTACATAGTTGTTTCACTTTGTTGCTAGAGAATGTACTTTACCTTTGGTGAAATATGAATTTGTTTCTTACTGTTTAGTGTAGGTAAGTTTTCTTTATTGCTAATAATTATATTATGTAGAACGTCTTTTTGGCAAGGCTGTATTTATTCACTATCTGATTATACTTAAACTTCAGGCCGGACATCATGGTTCACGCTTGTAATCCCAGCACTTTGAGAGGCTGAGGTGCAGAGGTAGGAGGATTGCTTGAGCTCAAGAGTTAAAACACCAGCCTGGGCAACATAGCAAGTGAGACCCCAGCTCAAAAAAGAACTTCTGGTGATTTCAGATTGCCTTTTGCAATTGAGATTTATTCTCTAAGTACTTCTTTTTTTCCTATTTAATTTATATTCCTAGTGGAATAGGATTACTTTTGTATTTCTGAGTTTTGAGGCTTTTGTCTCCATAGCAGTAAGTAGTATCAGATTAGTGTTTTTGAGTTGTTAGGTTTGCTTTTAGTAAATTAACACAGCAGATAGGGTCTGTTATCACAACGCTACCTCTAGCTCCCACTCAAATTCTCATTGAGGGCAGGAATGTTTATTCGTATTTACTGCTGCATCCCTAGAAAAATGGTTGGCACATGGTAGAGGTTCAGTAAATATTTAATGAATGAATGACTCTGTTTTATGAAAGCTATCAGAGTTCACTATGTTAGGGAAATTGTAGACTTGTATTAGTTTTGAAGACACTAATTAGGTTCTCTGATTTATTTTTCGTCTTTGTTATTGTTAAATAGAGACCGGGTCTCACTCTGTCACCAAGGCTGGAGTGTGATGGCATCATCATAGTTCACTGCAGCCTTGAACTTTTGGGCTCAAGTGATCCTCCTGCCTTGGCCTCCTGAAGTACTGGGATTACAGGTGTAGCCACCACACTCAGCTTCTTTCATCCTTTTGCTGACTAATCAGTTTAGTATTTTTAAAAACATTTCTATTACAAGGTAACCTAAGAAAAGATGATACATAGATTTTTATGAGACACCAACTCTTTTTAAAGTTTCTTTAGATGAGGGGGTTAGCAAACATATAAGCCTATGATTTCAGTCATCTATACTTTCAAACATTTATTTTAACTGTCTTCATGTAATTGTATGGTTTCTAGGAATGATAACAGATCATATTTCTTCTGTATTTATTACTCATGCACAAAAGGGAGTACATTGAAGTTTGTAAGTAAAATTTTTTATTTATTTAAGAAATACTTAGAGTACCTACTACAAGCCAAGCACACTATTCTCTGTGCTGGGAATACTTGTAAGAATGAAACAAACAAAACTTTCATGAAACTTACCTTCTTGTAGAGGAGATAGAAATTAGTAAAATGTAGAGTAAAACCAGAGTTCTCTTAGAGGATAGATTCTTTTAAGTTATTTGTGTAGGCTGTAACTTTTACAAATAATAAATTCATTAAGTACCAGATTTTTTTTTTTTTTTTTTTTGACATTGTGTGGGAATGAGATTCTGCATGTGAGAACTTACAACAGTGCAAAGCACTTTGATAGGAGCAGTTTTTGGTGAACAAAGATGATTCTTTACAGCCTTTGCTCTCAGGAGACTCACACAAGAACTGCAAAACCATATAAAGGTAACTCCATGCAGTATCAATAATACACTTTAAGAGTACAGAAAAGTTGAAGTTTCTTGACTGCTGACTGAGTCTAGGCAGAGAATAGGTAGAACAGAGGTATAGCTAAGCTAAACTACATATACGTTTGGGGAATGGTAACTTTTTTGGTATGGTAGAATCAGGAAGATGTGTGTTGAGATCTTCGGGGAATATCAGGAGCATAGATAAGAGTAAATTAAAGATGGATTGTTATCAGCCTGGGCAATGCGGTGAAACCCTGTCTCTACAAAAAATACAAAAATCAGCCAGGTGTGGTGGTGTGCACCTGTGGTCTCAGCTACTTGGGAGACCGAGGTGGGAGGATTGCTTGAGCTTGGGAGGATGAGGCTGCAGTGAGTGCTGATTGTGCCACTGCACTCCAGCCTGGGTGACAGAGTGAGACCCTGTCTCAAAAAAAGAAAAGAAAAAATGGATTGTTATGCAGCAGATCTACAGATAGTCTTATTGGTAGTGGGGAGCCATAGATGACTTTTTATCAGGACAGTGGCACGATTACATTTCTTGTGAACATTCAGTGACTGTGGGAAAAACGGGTTAGTGGTTAGAGCAGGAGGTGTGTAGAGACCAATACAAAGTATCCAAATATGTAGTCAAGGGGCAGGATCACCATTTTGCTTGGCCGGGGAGTGTCAGTTATCTTCTGATTCCTGTGAAGAGTGCCTCCTAAAACACAAGTCCATTATGTATACTGTGAATGGAATTGTCTCAGGTAACAGCCTTATAACCAGCAGAGATGAGATACTTAAGTTGAAGGTATTGAAAAATGAAGTAAAAGAAATGAATCCTAGAGAAGTTTCTAATTGATAGGATTGGTGGCCTACTGGGGATGGGAGTTTTGTGGAATAATAATTAAAGATAATTTGAAGTTTAAGACTGTGTCAGGTGATGGTCTGGATGACACTGTCTTTGTTTTGTTTTTGTTCGAGACAGTCTCTCTCTGTTGCCCAGGCTGGAGTGCAGTGGTGCGATCTCAGCTCACTGCAACCTCCGCCTCCTGCAACCTGCCTGAAGCCCGGGTCTAAGCTATTTCTTGTGCCACAGCCTTCCAAGTAACTGGGATTACAGGCATGTGCCACCACGCCTGGCTAAGTTTTTTTTTTTTGTCTTTTTAGTAGAGATTGAGTTTCACCATGTTGGCCAAGCTGGTCTTGAACTCCTAGCTTCAAGTGATCTGCCCGCCTCAGCCTCCCAAAGTGCTGGGATTGATTATAGGTGTGAGCCACCGTGCCTGGCTGACACTATTTTGTTTTTATTTTTGCTGCTGTGTATCTGCTTTTCATCAGTTGCCTCATCCCTCATTGGTCCTGTCTTAAACATCTCTCCACTCCTAATTCAGTTTGTTTTAGACTAGATATCCAAGCTTATTAGAAGTATTTCTGAAACAAGGGAATTTTTCCTGGGGGGTACATTGAATAAAGGTTATATAGGCTTTAAGTATCCTAAAGTATAGGGATCTTGATGGCTGTCAAAGGAAATAATTTATTATGTCCCAGATTTAATTTTCTAGATAAATTACCTTATGTATTAAGTTTTGTATTATTTCATAATAACAATTTAGCCCTGTGGTTCTAGTTAAAACCTTTTATTATGGAAAATTTTAAGCACATCCTAAAATAAAGAGAATTGTATAATGAACCCCAATGTACCTGTCAACATTTTGCTGGGCTTATCTGTTCTCTTTTCCCCACACCTCTTGGAATATTTTAAAGCAAATGCCAGGCATATCCTTTCATTACAGATATTTGATTATCTAACAGATAAGGACTCTATTATTTTTTTTTTCTTAACCACAGTATCATTAGCACACCAAACAATCTTTACCCTAATTTAACATGATCTAACGAGATAACCAGTCTCAGTTCATATTTTCCTGTTGGTTTCAAAAAAGGCATTTGAAATAGTTGGATTGGTTAAACCAGGTTCCAAATATGTCTTGGGATTATTTTTAAAATTGATATATAATTTTTTAAGACAGAATTTTGCTGTGTCGCCCAGGCTGGAGTGCAGTGGCACGATCTGAGCTCACTGCAACGTCCGCTCGAGGGTTCAAGGGATTCCCCTGCCTCAGCCTCCTGAGTAGCTGGGATTATAGATGTGTACCACCATGCCCAGCTAATTTTTGTGTTTTTAGTAGAGATGGGGTTTTGCCATGTTGGCCAGGCTGGTCTCGAACTCCTGACCTCAGGTGATCCACCTACCTTGGCCTCCCAGAGTGCTAGGATTACAGTCATGAGCCACTGCACCCAGCCTAAAATTGATTATTTTTTTTAAAGAGGAAATGAAGGCAGTGTGAAAACTTCTTAATATAAGCCATTCTAAGAGAGCAGTGCTGTTTTGACAGTCATTCTACCTGGAACACAGTTTTGTTTCTCTGTGTAAGAAGATGGTAAAATAATTGGTGTTGATTTTTCTGTGATTTTAAACATTTTAGGAAATCTTTCTCTCTCTCTTTTTTTTTGAGACAGGGTCTCACTCTGTCACCCAGGCTGGAGTATAGTGGCACAGTCTCAGCTCATTGCAGCCTCAACTTCCCAGGTTCAGGTGATCCTTGAACCTCAGCCCCCTGAGTAGCTGGGGCTACGGGAGTGCGCCACCACACCTGGCTAAGTTTTGTATTCCTTCTGTAAAGATGGGGTTTGCCACGTTGGCCAGGCTGGTCTCAAACTTCAGGCCTCAAGTGGTCTGCCCACTTCAGCCTCCCAGAGCGCTGGGATTGCAGGCATGAGCTGTCATGCCTGGCCAGGAAATCTTTCTAAAAAGGAGGAAAGTGAGTATGACCCCACTTATTTGGAAGCTTAGAGAGTAGTAGTGTGATCTGATTTGAGAAGTTTCACGTTTGGAGGAGACTACATCTCTATAAGAGAAAGAACCCCACCTGAGATTTAAGGACTGCTTTGGATGTTACAGTGTTTTTTATCTTTCTGAGTTTAGCTTCCCTGTCTGTAAAATAAAGAATGGGTGATTTTTTTGGTTTCTTTTATTTATTAATTGTGTTTTATTTTACATTTATCTTTGACTTTAACAGGATTCTCAAAGTTGGATTGGTGGAAACAATGAACCATTGACAGGCTTTACATGGCGAGGTGGTTGTGAAAGAGAAACAACAGGCATACAAGTTTGGAATGAAGTATTTGTGATTGACAGACCTAATGGAACTAAAGTAAAATTTTGTTATACTTTTCTACCCTGTATTCTTTCTTGGGCTATTTTCTGATATTAAAAATCAAAACAACACAGAACTATTATTATTTGATGACTTTAACATATGGGTTATTATGTCAAATGTATGAGGTATAAGTATTTTTCTTGATTTACTGATTTTCAGATTTATCACTTGATTTTTTTAATAGTTATTTTTGGCAACTGTTTTACTAAATATTTTAAACTCTCGAATTCCTAGGTTGCTGTGCTGCTTATGGATACCCAGGGTGCCTTTGATAGCCAGTCAACTATCAAAGACTGTGCAACGGTGTTTGCTTTGAGCACTATGACTAGCTCTGTCCAGGTGAGACACAAGATTAAGTGGTTTGATCAGTTCACATAATTGTTTGGCCCCTCTTTTTTTTTTTTCCTTTTTTCTTTTTTGAGCTGGAGCGTCACTCTTATTGCCCAGGCTGGTATGCAATGGCACGATCTCAGCTAACTGCAACTTCTGCCTCTGGGTTCAAGCGATTCTCCTGCCTCAGCCTACCAAATAGGTGGGATTGCAGACACCTGCCACCACACCCAGCAAAGTTCTTGTATTTTTAGTAGAGACGGGGTTTTACCATGTTGGCCAGGCTGGTCTTGAACTCCTGACCTCAGGTGATCCACCTGGCTTGGCTTCCCAAAATGCTAGGTTTACAGGCGTTAAGCCACCACACTCGGCATTTGGCCTCTCTTGAAAATGCCGTTTTGGTTTTGTTTTTTGAGGTGGATTCTCAATATGTTGCCCATGTTGGAGTGCAGTGGCTGTTCATGAGTGTGGTCATGCACTCTCTAGCCTTGACCTCCTGGGCTGAAGTGATCCTCCTGCCTCAGCCTCCTGAGTACCTGGGACTATCAGGATGTGTCACCTTGTCCTGGCAAAATGCCTTTTGATTGAAGGGGAAAAAAAGGATTAAAGAGAGCTATTTACATTTCTTGAGAGCTGTTTACATTTTTTATTGGTTATTTACATTTCCATGCATGGTGTTCTGGCTTAGGATGCAAAATTTTGGGATAGTTACAAAGGATACCGTAAACCAACAACCAGTCTCTTTGGTTTTTCATTATGGAATATATGCTTTTTTTTTTTTTTTTTTAAAGGAAAAGATATCACATGTTATCTGTAATTGAAATCAGTCAGATGGCTACCAGACACAATAATGTGGAGAGTACATTTTTGTTTTTTTTGTCAAACAAAAAACCCAGGTAATTAAGTTTAGAATTCTAGTTTTCTCTTCCATATCTATAACAACTGATACTCAGTTATTTGAACTAAAGGAGATAAAAACAGAAGAATTAATTAATGTTGAATTTAATGTAATAATAAACAGGCTTTTTAGCACCTGCTTCATTTAGAAAGGGATAAAACCCCTTCTCTTTTTCACTTATATTCAAATTGTATTTGGTGTTCTGTTGGGTTCTAGTTTCTTCAGGCTAGGCCATTTCTTTTCTGTATAATTTAGATGGATTAGACTGAATTAAACCACCACATGTCATTTGGTATTTCTTTACTTTTTCTTTACTGAGATCAGCTGTGGCTGATACATCTCTGAAAAATGAATTATTGAAGTATGGCGGTTAGGCCCAGCTGATGATGGTGTATCAAGAAATATATTTGTAAATATTTTTTTAAAATGGGTATGTGATCCTCCCAAGATAAGAAATTGTTCTTATTGGTGGTGGATCATAGGTGATGCTGTCACAGTGTCTTGGATATTTTTTATGCTTTCCAGTAATGTCTGGAACATATGACTTGTCTCTCTAAGCTCCCATTTCCCTCCTTCCTCAGTTTGAAGTACCTAGCCATCAGAGTGGGAAGGAGGTTGGCTATTAACATGAGCTAAAAGAAGAATTCTCTTCAACTTCAGTTTATTATGGGTTGGGACATTTGTCATTACCCACTAAATGATGCTGTTGGGGACCCTCTGAGTCTCTTTTTTTTCTCTGATCTTGCAAGATGGCACAACTGCAGTTTCCTTGAAGCAAGCAGAAGCCCCTCAGGTTAGCTGGCTGTAGAGGGAATTCTCTGTCTTAAAACTTATCCCTTGGTCCTTTCTTGTTTCTTTATTCAACTTTTTGATAGTAAGAGACCTGGTTTTGGACAGCCACTTAAAGCTGCGCATCCACTTTGTTGTCCGTAAAATGAGTTTTACTCATCTTGCCTATCTCGCATGCAGTTGTTGTGTGTAGTCAGAAATGAGATTTAAATGAGATAATGCATATGAAAGTGCTTTGTAAAGTATAAATACCAAGAAGATTAAGATTATTATTGTTTTCTTTCTTGCCTTTGAGGGAGGGTAATTTTCTTTCCTTATGTAAGGTATCTGACTGATAGATGAGTGATAATTTTATCTTCTTGTTATTTATTTCTTCAACAAATACATGCTGAGCACCTGTTACATACAGGACAGTATGCTAAGTACTAATGATCTAAGTTAAATAAATCCCCTTCTCTGCTGTTTGCAACCTGGCCCTGACAATGAAAGCAAAGGCACACATAGGTTGGTCATAGTGTCAGGGTTTATGTTTAAATCTAAAGTTTAATCACCTCAGCCATTAATTACTTTTTAAATTCTTGTTTAGAACTAGTAGCTAAGAATATCATTTTAGGATTGCTGGCCTAAATTGACTATATTCTTGACCTCGAAGAGGTTTAGCCAGAGTATCACTTATTTGCTGTTAGACTGTTCTGTCTTTGGAGTCACCCTGGTTCCTAAGATGTAAGTTATTTCTTAGCAGAGGTGGTATCTGTTGATGGCCACTTTTCCCCTGTGACAGTGTAGATTACCTTCTAAAGATCTGTCGTAGAATTAATGGATGAAAATCCCCCTTTCCTGAAGATACTTAGACCCTCCTTTATCAGCTCTAGTTGCCTCCTAAAAATTCTGGAAAGAGCAGGAGTGCCACCTACTGTTATTTCTGTTAGCTTCCACAGGCCAGTAAAATCGTCATGTTGAGTGTAAGTAAAAACTGATGAGTAAGTAAACTGATGAGTGTGAGTAAAAAGAGAACCACATTAGAATTGATGGTAGTCGAGGCACCCGCTGAGTAACTGTATACTCTGATTGTACCAGGGAGGAATTATTTTTATAAACTATTGCCCCTTACATTCACTAATTTAGAAAAATGGTGGTGGAAATAACCTATACTTTTTTTAAAAAAAGATCATATCATAACTTAAAGAGCTTTGAGAAGGAGTAAAAGAAACCTACTAGATATTACACTTGTTTTTCTCCCACTTTTAGACCATGAGTATACACATATTCATGATTTTTACATATTTTACCACCACTGCTTCTTCCTTAATATTCTATCTTGACTATTGTTAGGAAAAAGAGAAAATCCTTTTCACATGTCACTCATCAAGATAGTGGTTAAATGATTCCTTTGCGCTGAGGTATGAAATGACCTGTGTTTCCACAACTAAAGTTATATACAAGCTGGGTATTCAGAACAAAACACTAATAAAAAACAAAATAAATTTTGTTTTAACAGGTATATAATCTGTCTCAGAATATTCAAGAAGATGATCTTCAACATTTGCAAGTACGTATTTTTTGTTTTTTGAGACAGAGTTTTGTTCTTGTTGCCCAGGCTGGAGAGCAATGACACAGTCTCAGCTCACTGAAGTCTCCCCCTCCCAAGGTCAAGGGATTCTCTTGTCTCAGACTCCCAAATAGCTGGGGTTACAGTCATGTGCCACCATGCCGGGCTGATTTTGTATTTTTAGTGAAGACTGGCTAATTCTGTATTTTTAGTGGATATGGGGTTTCACCATGTTGGTCAGACTGGTCTTGAACTTCTAACCTCAGGTGATCCGCCTGTTTCAGCCTCCCAAAGTGCTGGGATTACCAGGCATGAGCCACTGTGCCCGGCTGCAAGTACATGTTTCTTAGAGAAAATGTGCCAAGTGTTGAAAATTTAATTCTCACTTTATTGTGAGTTTACATTTGGAAACCTATAATACTGATAACACAATTGAATGTTATATGGGTTTAAACTGATGTATGGCTTCTTAACTGGAAGAAATTTTGTATATACTTAGTGTGTTAGAAAATTAAATGTTTGGCTTTCAAATGGTTTTAAAGGTTCTGGCACCTGGAACCTTGATGTAGAACAGGTTAACACATGTCTTCTTTCAATCTCTTTAGAGGCATTATTTTAACTAACTCGATTTAATAGTTATTTACAGAGTATGGAAGACTTGCGATGGAAGAAATCTACCAGAAACCGTTTCAGGTAAATAAGTATTTTAACATTTTAAAGATTTGCCTGTGAGAAGTCGTGAAGCCACCGCAGTTTGTAATTTTGGAGACACCAGGATATTACAACAGACTCATCACTAGCAACAGACTGAGTGCAGTTGAAATTAACTTATGGTAATGTCGTCATCAGCTTACTTACCAGTAATAGGCTAACAGGATAAATAGAATAAATTAATCTAGGCTAATTCTGAATACTTTCATTTAGATTAAGGGGAATAATGTTTCTCTTAATAGATGTTATTCTAAAACTTAAGACAATAGGAAATATAAGACAGTCATGCCAGTTTTTTAAATATGTGATAACTTCAGATTGTTACAGGTTTTTTTTGTGGTTTACTACAAGTTGTAGTTAGTTCTGTTAATCTTTATTTTGATTTTATATAGAAAAGATCCAGATAGTTTATTTTTTGAAGGAAGTGATTTGTTTTTTGTTTTTTGTTTTTTTTTGAGACAA